>NC_057795.1:37515185-37521197 GCF_018294505.1 Triticum aestivum
GCGGCGGTGGAGTGGGGGAGGGTTGCGGTGGGTCGGCGGTGGTGGTGGAGCTAGCGGGGGAGGGTGCGGGTGGGATCGAGATGGAGGGGGATCGAGATCGAGATGGAGGGGGAATCGAGATCGAGATGGAGGGGGATCGAGATCGAGTGTCCTCATGAATTCAAAAAGTGCCCATGAAATTTAAAAATATTCATGATATCAAAAAGTGCCCATGAAATACAATCGAGAAATGAAGACTACGATTTAAATACAATCGATCTTAGCTAGCTATCCGTTCACAATCTTCTTGCCCTTCTTTTTCGCAAATGGAGTTCTTCTGTGGAACGGACGTCCTTTAGGTAGGGTGGTCCTGCTTCTTCTTGTGGTGTGTGCTGCTACTTCGTCGTCGTCGTCATGTTCGATCTTCGGGTTGCCGTACTTTTCGAAGTCTTGCTCATTGGCTACTCCATCATTTCTGATGATCTTCCTTTTGCCTCTCCTCATGACAACACGACTGGGCTTTGACGGGTCGGTAATGAAGAAGCATTGGTCCACTTGGGAAGCCAGTACCCATGGCTCATTTTTCGCGGTGATGTTTGCGCCCGCGGTCTTGCATTTGGCTTAGGGTATAACCATGGTGGTGAAATACCGGTCTTCTTTTAGGACGCTCTTGGCCCATCTGACACGGAACATCGGGACCTTCTCTCCAGCGTAGCTCAGCTCCCAGATCTCCTCGATCATTCCATAGTATCTGTCCTTGTCGTTGCCGGTGTAGAATTCCATCGTTACCCCGGAGTTCTGATAACCATCGCTCTTCATGTCCTTGTTCTCGGTATAGAATGTGTAGTCGTTGATATCGTACGCCTCATAGGTCATCAGGTTGTGCTCGGCGCCCTGTGACAAGGCGAATAAGAGTTCTTCTTCCGTGGAAAAATCCTCATGTAAAGGGTACGACAGAAGCTTCTGCTTGAACCAACGCGTGGAACATGAGTTGTGATCTTTGATTATATCTCCATCCATCCTCTGTTGGCCTCGGTCATTGTACGTCTTCTCAATAAAGTTTTTGTGCTCTACCACCCAAGGATGGACCACGTCTATGTGTTGTAGCGCGACTAGGTTTGCTCTTTCAAAGTCGACGAGTCGACCCTCGAAGTCGAAATGCATTTTGCGGCAACCCTCACGGTGACCCCATCCAGTGAGCCTGCCGAGGTGCCTGTTGACGGGCAGACCAACGGGGTTCTCAATGCCTAGATAATTCGTGCAGTAGGAGATTCACTCTTCGGTCAGAAAGCCCCTGGCTATACTTCCCTCTGGACGTGACATGTTGCGAGCGTATCCTTTGATGACACCATTCATCCTTTCGAACGGCATAATGCTATGCAGGAACGTCGACCCGAGTTGGATGATATCCTCCACAATATGGACCAGCAGATGCACCATAACGTCGAAGAATGCGGGCGGGAAGTACATCTCAAGCTCGCATAGTATCACCACGATCTCTTCCTGTAGCCTTCTGGGTTGCCTCACGCCAATCAACTTCCGAGAGATGACGACGAAAAAGTTGCATAGGCCAAATAGCGTTTCACGGATGTGCGCGTCCATGATCCCACGGATTGCAACTAGAAGTATCTGCGTCATCAGCACGTGATAGTCGTGAGACTTCATCCTGCTGAACTTCTGCTTCGCTGTGTCTAGGTATCTGCTTATCTTCCCCGCGTAACCATAAGGAAGTTTTACTCCTAGGAGGCAGGTGAAAAACTGCTCGATCTCCTCCTGACTTAGAGTGAAGCACGCGGGAGGGTAGTCATTTCCGGTCTTCTTGGCCTTTTTGCCTTTGCGATGACTTTCTGTGTCCTGCTTCGCCTCATCATCATCATCATCATCATTAGAGTGAAGCTCCTGCCTGATGCCCATTGATTTCAAGGCTGCCCTTGCTTTCGGCCCATCTTTGGTCCTCTCTGGCATGTTGAGCAGGGTACCCAGCAGACTCTGGCACACGTTCTTCGTGATATGCATGACATCAAGGCTGTGAGGCACACATTGGATCTTCTAGTACGGCAAGTCCCAGAAAACAGACCTCGTTTTCCATACCTTCAGCAGCGGCTCTGGCGCCTTTCGCTTCTTTCCTGGCTCTGGTGCCTTTTGCTTCTTTCCCGGCAGTGGGCAGTCTTTCCAATCTTTCAACAGCTCGTCTATTTCCTCGCCGCTCCTCGTACACGGGCGTTTTCGGGGTTCGGTTTCACCATCGAACAGATCGTTGTGTTTCCTCCACGGGTCATCGTCGCGAAGCCACCTTCGATGTCCCATGAACACGGTTTTTGAAGACCCGGGATCTCTATCTAGCTGGCGATACGTTGTGTCATCCATGCACCTTACGCATCCAGAAAATCTGTGGACTACCTGCCCCGCGAGATATCCGTAACCGAGATAGTCGTGCACCATGGTGAGTAGTGAGACTCTCATAGGGAAATATTCTTTCTCTGCGGCATCCCACATATTGGCTGGCGTTTTCCATAGCGTGTCTAGCTCCTCCTTCAGCAGCCCCAGATACAGATTGATGTAGTTCCCTGGTTGTTTCGGCCCTTCAATTAGCATACTCATGTGAATGTATCATCTCTTCATGCACAACCAGGGGGAAGGTTGTACATCCACACAATCACAGTCCAGGTGCTATGTGTGCTTCTCTGGCTGCCAAACGGATTGACTCCATCGGTGCTCGCGCCCAGCACGATGTTCCTTGGATCCTTCCCAAATTCTGGGTATTCGAAGTTCAACGCTTTCCACTGGCTCGCATCCTTAGGGTGACTCAGCATCTTGTCTTTTTTATTTATCTCCGGATCATTTCCGTCATCTTCCCGCTTCTTCTCCTCCCTATCCGTGTGCCAACGTAGGAGCTTTGCTACCTTAGGGTCCGCGAAATACCGCTGCAGACGAGGAGTGATCGGAAAGTACCACACCGATTTTTGAGGAGCTTTCTTCCTCTTCTTCTATCGAGTGACGCCGCACACCGGACATATGGTAGACTCTGCGTGCTCATCTTGATAAATGATGCAATTGTTCATTCACACATGGTATTTCACGTGCGGTAAATCCAGAGGACACACGATTTTCTTCGCCTCCTGGAAACTGGTCGGGCACTTGTTCCCCTTGGGAAGACATTCGTGCCAGAATGACATGTTCTTGTCGAAGCATGCGTCGGTCATGTTCTCGCCATGAGCGTTACTTTCAGGCGGGTATCCTCGGGCCTGCATCCTTCATACAATAGAGTAACCGCGTCTATCTCCAGTTGATCCAGCTTGGCTTTCTCTTGGGCAGCAGCTCTTGCATTATCCGTCTGCTTGAGAAGCAGCTCTTGAATATGAGGGTCCTGCACCCCAACCTCAATCGTCGTCTGCTCCGGCATCTTCATCTTCATGATCATGCCCTTCGTCTTGATCTTCCTCATCATCATGTACGACATCTTCTACATGATGACTGTGTACAGCATCACCATCGTGATCATGTCCTGGAGATTGTTCGTCTTCTCGCCCGCCCTCGCCATGGTGGTACTTGTCTTGTTGCCCTTCCTCATTTCTTGCCCAGCCCCCATGGATGACTTCATAGTCATCTTCATCACCTTGCCACCGATAGCCATCCATGAAACCACGGAAGAGCAGGTGGTCCCGCACCTGCCCGGAATCCGGGTCCGCAATAAGGCTCTTCAGCTTGCATCTTCGACACGGACATCTTATCTCCGTCTCGTTCTTTTGAAGCATCTCGGCCTTTGCGGAGCTCAAAAACCTATTCACGATGCCTTCGGTCATCGTGCGGACCATGGTCGCCTGCGGGGTAGAGCAAAACGATATTATAGAACCAAGAAAAAATTTGGCATGACCTTCCCTAAAAATAGGACCAAAAAGAATGCATAGTGCCAAAATTCTCGCTGAAACGGAAATGTATCAACATTCCGGCAAAATATTGGCAACTATCACATTTAAAATACCGGTACCTGCAAACACAAACATATATGCAACACCACAAACACATGCAACACCACAAACATACATAGATCTAGCTAGGCCACAAAAAGTGCATGTGCACGATGTTGGAGCGAGCTAGGGAGAAAAAAAGTAGATCTACATCATGAAGATAGCTTTCCCCTTACTTACCTATCAAAAAAAAGGTAATTTCACCACTTAATTTTGATGAATCTATGGTGGAAATGAGGTGAGGAGGAGGAGGCAGCCGAAAGCTTGGAGAAGGAGGTGGAGGGAATGAAGTGGGGAAAGTGAGTGGGTAGGTGTGGGGCTGTCCAAAATATCTTGTTGGGGTCCCAGGTTACTAATGGGGCACCACCCGCAAATGCGCCATTAGTAACCCTGGTTACTAATGGCGCACCTGTAGGTGGTGCGCCATTAGTAGTTTTGCAGAAAAGTAAATATATATATATATATATACTAATGGCGCACTGTGGCACGGTGCGCCATTAGTAGTTTTGCAAAAAAAAGAATAAAAAAAATTCAGTACTGGCGCACTCCTAGTCTGGTGCGCCATTACTAGTTAGAACTAGTAATGGCACACTTCGGTCGGATGCGCCATTAGTATGTATGTAAAAATGAAAAACAATTATCGCTAGTGGCGCACCTTTTGTCTGGTGCGCCATTAGTGTCTTCCACACTAATGGCGCATCACCAACTGGTGCGCCATTAGTATATAGTAGTGGCGCACCGCTTCCCAGGTGCGCCATTAGTGTCAATCCTATCTATAGCCCTTTTCTTAGTAGTGTCTCCTTCGAAGTATCAGGGTTTCATACGAAAACTCGTCTGTTACAAAGAGATTTCATTTTTGTTGGACTTATTTGAACCCCCTTCTTTTTCTGTTTTCAAAATGCACCATACAAAGCCACATCATCAATTTACAACCCTTTGTGACTTCATTTGTTATTTTTCATGCATTTACTGATTATTTTGAGCTATAAGACCATGAAATTGAAAAGCATTTGAAATGAACTCTCAAAAGGTTCCAAGTTGGCATGGTATCATCATTTCACCGATATAGCATGTGCAAGAAAGTAGAGAGGCTTACGGTAAAAACTGGATGCACTTCGTGTAAAAAACAGACAATCTCCTTCGAAGTATCTGGGTCTCATACGGAAACTCATCTGTTACAAAGGGATTTAATTTTTGTTGAACTTATTTGAACCCCCTTGTTTTTCTGTGTTCAAAATGCACCATTAAAAGCCACATCATCAATTTACAACCCTTTCTGACTTCATTTGTTATTTTCATGAATTTACTGATTATTTTGAGCTATAAGACCATGAAATTGAAAAGCATTTGAAATGAACTATGAAAAGGTTCCTAGTTGGCATGGTATCATCATTTCACCCACATAGCATGTGCAAGAAAGTAGATAGGCTTACGGCAAAAACTGGATACACTTCGTGTACAAAACAGACGATCTCCTTCGAAGTATCAGGGTTTCATACGGAAACTCGTATGTTACAAAGGGGTTTCAATTTTTTTGAACTTATTTGAACCCCCTTGTTTTTCTGTGTTCAAAATGCACCATTCAAAGCCACATCATCAATTTACAACCCTTTGTGAGTTCATTTGTTATTTTTCATGCATTTACTGGTTATTTTGAGCTATAAGACCATGAAATTGAAAAGCATTTGAAATGAACTCTGAAAATGTTCCAAGTTGGCATGGTATCATCATTTCACCCACATAGCATGTGCAAGAAAGTAGAGAGGCTTACGGTAAAAACTGGATGCACTTCGTGTACAAAACAGACAATCTCCTTCGAAGTATCTGGGTCTCATACGGAAACTCATCTGTTACAAAGGGATTTAATTTTTGTTGAACTTATTTGAACCCCTTGTTTTTCTGTGTTCAAAATGCACCATTCAAAGCCACATCATCAATTTACAACCCTTTCTGACTTCATTTGTTATTTTCATGAATTTACTGATTATTTTGAGCTATAAGACCATGAAATTGAAAAGCATTTGAAATGAACTATGAAAAGGTTCCTAGTTGGCATGGTATCATC
>NC_057795.1:37521673-37539749 GCF_018294505.1 Triticum aestivum
TTCATACGGAAACTCGTCTGTTACAAAGGGATTTCAATTTTTTGAACTTATTTGAACCCTTTTGTTTTTATGTGTTCAAAATGCACCATTCAAAGCCACATCATCAATTTACAACTCTTTGTGACTTCATTTGTTATTTTTCATGCATTTACTGATTATTTTGAGCTATAAGACCATGAAATTGAAAAGCATTTGAAATGAAGTCTGAAAAGGTTCCAAGTTGGCATGGTATCATCATTTCCCCCACATAGCATGTGCAAGAAAGTAGAGAGGCTTACGGCAAAAACTGGATGCACTTCGTGTACAAAACAGACAATCTCCTTCGAAGTATCAGGGTTTCATACGGAAACTCGTCTGTTACAATGGGATTTCAATTTTTTGAACTTATTTGAACCCCCTTGTTTTTCTATGTTCAAAATGTACCATTCAAAGCCAAATCATCAATTTACAACCCTTTGTGACTTCATTTGTTATTTTTCATGCATTTACTGATTATTTTGAGCTATAAGACCATGAAATTGAAAAGCATTTCAAATGAACTCTGAAAAGGTTCCAAGTTGGCATGGTATCATCATTTCACCCACATAGCATGTGCAAGAAAGTAGAGAGGCTTACGGCAAAAACTGGATGCACTTCGTGTACTAAATGGACAATCTCCTTCGAAGTATCAGGGTTTCATACGGAAACTCGTCTATTACAAAGGGATTTCAATTTTTTTTGAAATTATTTGAAATCCCTTGTTTTTCTGTGTTCAAAATGCACCATTCAAAGCTGTAAGACCATGAAGTTGAAAAGCATTCGAAATGAACTCTGAAACCAAAGTACATACATAGTTCTCTAGAGCATTAAAACCAAAGTACATACATAGTTCTCCAGAGCATTAAAACAAAAATACATACATAGTTCTCATTGAACAACATATAGCTCTCCAGAGCATCTAATTAAACCATACATTGAAATTTAAAACATTTCAATGCAAAAACAAATGCGATCATAACCGCAACCAAAGTAACAACTGATCCAATTGCATAATGATACCAAGCCTCGGTATGAATGGCATATTTTCTAATCTTTTTAATCTTCAACCGCATTGCATCCATCTTGATCTGGTGATCATCGATGACATCCGCAACATGCAACTCCAATATCATCTCCTCCTCCTCCTCAATTTTTCTTATTTTTTCCTTCAAGTAATTGTTTTCTTCTTCAACTAAATTTACCCTCTCGACAATAGGGTCGGTTGAAATTTCCGGTTCAACAACCTCCTCGATAAATAAAATCTATGTCACATTGGTCAGCATAGTTGTCATAAACAATAAATGAACCAAATAGTTATGAAAAGATAATATATACCACATCTGAATCATAGACAGGACGAGGGCCGACGGGGGCGGATACCAAAACCATCGCACTGTATAATAACAAGGCATAATAAAAGTAAGAAAATTAGACAAGTATCTATCTGAAGTCAGAATTTTTTTCTTTCAAAAAGAAGATAAGAACAAGAGGCTCACCACGGTGGTGCCGGCGACGAGATCGGCGCGGGCGATCAACAGCGGTGAAGACGGGGCAGGGACGGGGCATGACGGACCGCTAAATCTAGACAAATCTCGTTGAAAATGGAGCTCGGAGGTCGAGTATCGAGAGGAGAAAGATTAACTAGTGTGGCTCGGGCATTTCATCAAACACCTCATGTGCATAGGAGGTGAGTGCACTGCCGCGGCTGTGGGTATATCTAGGCAAGTTATTTGTCCCGGTTCGTGGCATGAACCGGGACTAAAGCCACCCCTTCTATCCCGGTTCAAGCCACGAACCGGGACCAATGGTTGTGCGCCAGCAGCGAGGACCATTGGTCCCGGTTCGTGGCTCGAACCGGAACAAATGGTTCCACACGAACCGGAACCAATGCCCACCAGGCCCCGGCCGGCCCCCGGGCTCACGAACCGGGTCTAATACCCCCCATTGGTCCCGGTTCTTGAAGAACCGGTACTAATGGGATGGCCAGGGCCGAACGGTAGCCCTGTTTTCTACTAGTGATATGCATCGTCTACCTAACCCTCACTCGATGTGGGGATTTCTAGTTTTAAATCATGGTGCCACATCAAAGTTGTTCCATTGTGTACTCAAAAACAAACCTCTCCATACAGATGTTTGGGCCACACGCATGCAGTGGTTGTCTTTGTGGACTAGCTACTGGCGTGATTATTGGCAAGCTAGCGTATCTCCGGGATCGCATGCACGACCATCACTTTGACCAACAACAAGAAAGAGGTTGTACGACCAAGGTGGATTATTCTTGATCCATTTTACGATCAATCTTTGTGAGATGACTCTCTGGTCCGCCGACTGAAAGTGCGTGTGGGGGGGGCTGCTACTTCACACTTTGCTAGGAGAACCACGGTTGGGGGGCATGCATTCATAGCTTAGGATTCTCTTCGTGCCGACACAAGGGGCTGCTAGCTACTTTGCACTTAGCTAGGTGAACCACGGTTGTGGTGTGGGCATCCATTCATAACTTAGGATTTCCTTCATGCCGGCACGAAGGAGGGAGGGGCTCCTAGCTACTTCGCACTTTGCTAGGTGTACCTTGGTTGGGGGGCATGCATTCATAGCTTAGGATTCCCTTCATGCCGACACGAGGGGCGCAAGCAATATCATGCGCTTTGCGAGAAATGGGTGAGATCGAAGTTGCATTTGGTATTTGAAAATCAAACCACCCTTTTCATACATAAATTTGGTCCACATGCAAGTGTGTTCGTGTTCTGACCCTCTCCAGCGTCATTTTTCGCCAAATTTATGAACATTAGACAAGTCGGATGACGCAACAGACATAGTACACTCAAACTAACCGTGTGCCATGCCGGTGCCTTTGTCACGCACACATCCACACAGTACATTGGGCTCCATGAGGCTTCCCCTCTCAAAACTATCTTCCCGCCTGCAGCTTTTGTTTGATAACACACAATTATTGTGTTTCGACCATGTGGGATGTTTCTTGTTCCTAATCCCGCCCGCATCCCTAGAAAATATTTGCCCTCCTCGAGGGTTTTTCTGTTTCATAACACATGATTGTTATCTCCGGACCATGTGTGATGCACCATCATCAAAATTTTCAATAGCCCCAGCATTTCAATCTCGCATTTGATTCCCGCGTGGTAAAATTTTCAGTACCCACGTCATTTCCTCAAACACACCCCCGCCCCCCCTCCACACACCCCCGCCCCCCCCCCTCCACATACACACACAAACAAACACACACACACACACACACCAAAACCTCCTCGGGCGCGCACACACACACATCCTCCCTCGCTCGAAACCCTAGCAAGGTCCCCGCCATCGCTGCAAGGCTCCATTGTCAACATCTGCCGGTTTGCTTGTGCAGCTTACCCAGCAATCTCCATACCCAGGCCGCCCTGAGTTTCTTGGATGACGCCTGCCAAACACCCCCTTTCCCACAGATCCCCATCCCCATCCCCATCCCCCACTCCAGAGCATCACAGCCTAAGCCCGGCTACACTTCCCGTGGAGCTCGAGGAGCGACTGGCCCAAAAGTGGTGTATCGCGGTCTCTTCGCCCAACGTCGCCGAGGAAGCTGATGATCATTACTAGCCGCGGACACTCAATCAGCGGGCTAGAGTATGAGGGTATGTCACGGATGCCAGCTACGACATCGAGGTCGTCGACAGCGATGGCTTGAGGTGGGCTATGTCACAGGTTAGGTGGCCCACACCCAACCCCTCAGGTTGAACCACCGTTGATCTCATCCATGGCCCCTTTACTGATCTCCTCTTGCTCGCTGTCAAGAATTTGCCATCCTACATCGCCATCGAGCCCCTTTTGTCATTTCTGGAGGACACGTTCTGTGACGCTGGCTTGGATCCCCAGCTTCCAAGTCAGATCTCATTGATGGCGACCACGAGGTGGGCACGCTCTCCGGCTCTTCGAAGGGGAAAGAGCCCATCTGCTCTTCGAAGGGGAAAGAGCATGTCTGCGACATCAGTGAGGGCACCCTACAACCATGCTCTGCCAGGTGGAAGGAGCCCATTTGCGGAAAAAATGGAGCGCATTCAGGGTCTGTGCTCTTCCCACGGGAACGAGCCCATCTGTGACAAGTGAGGAAACCCACGATTTGTTTTGATGTGCCTCTTCACAGGGGAAACCCATGATTTGTTTTGTCCAGTTTTCCTTGCTATATCCGGTTGTTTGCAGTATGCCTTGTTTGTTTTAGTTGTTCAGAATGTGATGCTCTATATGTGCAATTATTTATTGTGCACTACATTTCATCAATCCAGTTTTAAACATACCGATAGGAATGCATATATTTGCTTGCTGTTAAGCCTGTTATAGCTAGCATATGCCTCTCTTAAAGTTTTTTGATTGTTCTATTGTTTGTAGTTAGCATATGTCCACTTTAAAATGCTATCTTTGGTTGTTCGTAGTATGGCTTGTTTATTCTAGTTATTCACAACGTGATGTTCTATATGTGCAAATATGAACTGTGTTCTTCAATTTCATCAGTACCAGTTTCAACAATACCACTATGAATGACTAGATTTGGTTGTTGCATCTTGTAGTTAACATGCATTTCCATTTTTATTTAACAATAGCCAGTGTACTTAGACCGACACAATACATGTTTGAATATGTTTGCTTGTTGTTAAATGTTAGGCCTGTTGCAGTTAACACACCTTTCCACTTGTTTTCTTTACTAGCATGCTTAAACCTGCACATTGAAACTATCTTTTGGAGATTATTTTGTCTACCATGGATAATTTTGGTTGATGTTTAGCCTATTGTGCTTAACATGTTTCTCGATGTACCTACACAGGACAATTTTTGGGAACGACTGCTATTTTCCATCGAGTTTAGTTTCATCCCATGGCTTATATATGCTCACTATTCAGGATATCGGTAGCTGGTACCATATAGGCCATTGGCTGATAAGGAACTAATCGGTGAATCGGACTTTTAACTGAATATATCTGCAAGCCATTTATTGTTAGGATAACTAGGGTCATATGTAAAATATCTGAGGCTACATAGCAATATGCACTGTACTTAATGTCTAAATATGGAATCCTAGGCTACATAGCAACAAGGAAGAGTGTTATCTTAATGTCATAATGATGTCTAGATATACGTAGAAGAGTAGCAGCAACAACAAAAACAACAACACATGCTTGTTTGGATATTCAACTTAGCTAGAGGTTAGAGATAGTTTTTAGCTCAAGACTAACCCTGAACTAACTCCATCCAAAGAGGTGTTTGGATGACAAAGTTAGATACTTAGAGCATCTCCAACTGTTCGGCGCCCCAGGGCGCCAAAAAAGACCGGCCTGGGGGCGAATCGACACTAGATTGGGCCCTGGGATTCGTTTCTCCCCAGCTACACCCCCAGGTGTCGGCCCCCAAAGGCATCCCATATTCGAACTCGATCGTTCCCACTCAAAAAACCACAAACCAGTGATCAGCGCAATAGTTCGACGATACGGTGCCACAGTTCGGCGATCGGACACGCAGTAGTTCGACATACAAAAAAGGAAGGACGCGAAAGGAATGCATAAAATGTTGACCTCAAGCTCCGGCATCGGCATCGGAGTACGTGGGCTGGGAGGAGTCGGCGCGGCTTCCGAGCTGGTCAGCGCGGCTTCTGTGCTGCTGGGCACGGTGGAGGCATCATCGGTGGGGCTGGGCGTCGCGGAGGCATCATCATCAGTCGGGCTGGTCAGCATCGGCGTCGCCGGTATCTAGTTCAGGATGAGGCCTCCCTCCACCAAGAACCACGCCTTGAGCTTCTCATCGCTGCTCTGGAGCATGTCAGCGCCGCCCATCAAGAAGGCGAGGTCGTTGTTCCTCTTCTTGGCGTCTTGAGCTTTGAATTTTGCGGTGACGTTGGTCCGGAGCAAGTCGAGTTTGACGATGTTGTTCGTCATCAAAGCAGCCCATATCGCCTCAGTTTTCTCTCCTCGCTGGGCGGCCCTAGTCTTGGCATCGGCGAGGCAGTGCTCGATGGACTCTTGCACGCATGCGGCAGCCGACTCGGCGTGTTTCGCCTTCTTGGCACCTTTGTTGCCGTCCGGCCGCCTGTCAGCCACACCCGCGGTGGGCGTGACCGGCTTGTACGTCTCCTTGGCCTTGGAGAGGGTGCGCTGGACGGCCTCCCACTTCTCGCACTTGTCGATCCACTTGAAGGCGTGGAGGTACTTGAACTCTACGTCGCTATTGTCATCGCGGAACATGGCGAACATGTGTACCAGCTGCGCCGAGCAAAAGAACATCAGTCGGCGCTAGCGCGCGGCCGGGCGCGCACACGCGGAAGGAAATAGTAAGGACGACATGCTATACCCGATCCTCGACACTGGTGCCGCTCTCCGGGCGAGCCACGACCTCCTCGATGATCCCGTGCCATTTGGTGCACGCCGTTTGGATGAGCCCCCAATGGTTCACCATCGCCTTCGACCCACGCTTCATGTGGACGCCTTTGAAGTAGGGGCCAACGAGCTTGCGCTCGTCGAACTCGGCCTTGATGCGGGCCCAAACCATCTTGATGCTCTAGTTCGGGTCGGTGACTGGGTCGAGGCAGACGACCTTCCATGCTTCGGTGAGGCACTCCTCTTCCTTGGATGTCCTCTTGATGCGCGGCTCGCCGGTCTTGACCTCCTCCTCCTTCTTCTTCTTCTTGCCTTTCCTTGTCGGCACCGGCTCATCATCCTCTTCTTCCTCTGCCTCCGGCTCTGACTCGCCGTAGTCGAGTTTGTCGTCCATGTCGCCAAGCTCAATCGAGCCGTCTTGGGTAGTGAACCTGGGGGAAGCGGCGGTGGCAGCCGAGCTGGCGGCGATGATGTCTTCCATGTCGGCCTCCATCGCGTCGGCGTTGCCTAGATGCGACGATGAGGAGGCTTGCGAGTAGAGGCCGCAGCGGAGAGGTGGCGTCAGTGAGGCTGCGTAGCCCGGCGGCGAGTACGTGTACGGTGGGTACTGCACGCCGGCAAACGTGGGCGAGGGCGTGTGCTGGACTGGGCGCCCATGGGGGAAGGTGATGTTGGGGTTGAAGCCACCGTGGCCGTCGCCATCGGCATAGCCCGGTGACGGCGTGCTCGATCGGTGCAGCGACGACGAGAACCCGGCCGTAGAGCCGACGCTTTGCTGGCTCCAGGCCGCGAACGGGCCGTGCCCACCGGGTGGATTCATCATCGCCGCGCGCGCCTCCTCGGCTTGTTCGGCCGCATGCTCCGCCGCCGCCACCGCCGCCGCAGCGTGCGCTGCTCTCTCCCTGGCCTTCTTGGCCCTGTTGCGCCTATCGGCGGTGACGGCCTCCCGATGATCCACATCTTTCTTTCACTCCGCGCTGCTCATGCCGGCGGGCTTGGACAGCGGCGCCCTCGGCTTCCTTTGCTTCGGCTGGGCAACAGAGGCGGTTGTGGGATCCGTCGCAGCGTGGGGCATCACGTACTTCTTCGATGGCATGGCGGGCGAAAGGGTAGGGAGGAGGCGGGGGTTTGGCGGGAGGAATGGAGAAGAGAGGGATGCCGAGGGGGGAAGCGGGAGGAAATGGCGGGAAAATGGCTCCCTGTCGCCGACAGAGCATCCCCAAGCTGCTTTTCTCTTCTACCGGCGCGCCCAGGCGACACCCGGTCGCTTGGGTTCGGGGCGGGATCGCCAGCTCTAGATTTCTCCCAAACCGGTGCTAAACGAGATCCTGGGGGCGCAACTGGGCCGATTTTTGGCCACGGGCGATAAAAATTCGCCTCAGGGGCTGTTGGAGGCGCGGCTGGAGATGCTCTTAGATTTACAATAAATGCACTAAGAGAACTAGCTCCAATTAGCGCCTCTTGGGTTGGATAGTTTTTTTGGGTGGGTGATATATGCAACTAGCTCAAACTAGCCCTTATGTTTAGATATACTTTAGGGCTATTTGAGCCCGAACTAGCTCAAACTTACTCCAACCCATCGAGACAACATCAGTTAATCAGCCGATAATTTGTAAGAATGCAATAAATTCCTTCCGGCGCATAATATAAGATGTTAATTCATCTAATATGTGAGTATATTGGATGTTATAAGATATTATAAAAGAGTGTTGTACTACATCATTATGCAATTGTTGTTTAGCTTCTAATATTAACTTGGTGCTTTTAGGTACATATGTCATTGGTAAAGATCCGCGCTTGGATCCTTTCTGCGTATGGGGAAATTAGATATCGATTAACCAGCATCAGGTGAGGAAGCTGATAAATATTATTACTAAAATGTGTCAAAAGATGGCAATTAAACTATTTGTTTACACCTTATCCAATGCAACAACGAACTGTAGGATGGTAAGTAAGAACTCTGCAGCCTTATTTTCACTGCCCATAATGAGTTGTGTTAGATGACAATGTCTGAATCTTTTTTTCCTTTGAAGTGGTTCCCAAATCAGTTTACTCAAGATTACCTCTCAAACAACATGATTGGTGGGCATGCAAAGGTTAAAGTATTTCTACCGGAACACGATGATTATCTAGATGTTTTCATGGAGACCGTGAAGGATGGGCGGTCGACCATAACAAGGGATTGGACTAGAGTCGTGCGTGCTTTCTGCGTGGAGAAGCGCCCAATATGAGCATTCCGCTTCACCTTGTTCAGCAACCAAAATTTATTTCGCCTCTTTATTTACCGTCTTTAGTAGTGCAAGTATACAACGGTGGTTCATCATTCTTTATTTGGTTCTTATGTAATTCTTGATATGCACATATGAATCGAATAATGCATTGGTTGTTTGAACCTGATGGATATGAATAAAGCTATAGCATATATTCAAATTCAAATTCAAATCCGGGACAATCTGAAATAGCATCAATTAAAATTAAGTGAAATTACGCTCTCCAGGGCGTTACGGCACACATGGTTGGTAAAACACAAACGTTTACGATATACACCATCATCCGAGACGGTTCACAGAGAGGAAACGTTTGCAAGCGTGCACGCAGTTGCCCTTTGCAAAGCGTGTGCGATGTCAGAAAATATCACAAATGGTGTGGGCAAACCAAATGTTTGTGATAGTTGCCATACCGTACACGATTCGTAATCATGAACTATTTCTGATGAAGTATGCATCGTAAATGTTGCACAACAGAATAGCGTGTGCGATAGTTGTCGTCTACGATGATGTTACGACGGTCCAACGTTTCGTAATCTTATCCGACACTCATATGATGATTAACTAATCTTCTTAATTAGTTATCACATACGGTTTGGGAAAAGCGAATATGTGTGATTGTATGCTTATCATACACATTCTATAATAGTGAACCGTTTGTGATGGGTCACGCATCGTAAATGTAGCACCACAGAATACCGACTGTGATGGCAATGCGAGCACAAACGAGTAGGAGTACTGTATATGCATTTTGGCTTCCTATCCCGATCGTTTCCGGGTCGTGTCGGAAGGACCCCCTATCGTCCGCACTCACTTGGCACGGTTTAAATGCCATCACGGAAAGGGGTTAAAAACCGTTTGTATAGCACCAACGCATACCAGTGTGTGTACTATCTATCTATGTAATTGGATGTTTGCCACGTATCACACACATCTTGTTTATGTGAAACATTTGTGTTCTCTTGGCTCAACACAAATAGTTTATCGAAATGAACTGTATGCCCTTTATTGCACACACCTTGATATGGTTGAACCGTTTCTGTTGCGTTGCCTAATCAAAAGCAGTTCATCCGAGTGAATCATATGCCACATATCCAAAACACCTTGATCTGGTTGACTATTTTTTTGTGTTATCTAATCACAGACAGTTTATCCGAGTGAACTGTAAGTCATATATCGCACACGCCTTCATCTGGCTGCCCGTTTCTGTTGTTCTGCCTCATCACAAATAGCTCATTGAACTGAACCGTATGCCCCGCATCGCACACGCAACTAAAATGTGAGTCGTGTTTCATGCATCCTTAATCGCAAACATTTTGCATCTTTTTGACGTATTTTTACATCACCATTTGCGATTAATGCATCGCACACAGTTTCGTCGAAGGGTCTCTGATTGTAGTGTCACATTAGCAGCATCCTACAGTACTGAAAAAATAAGGAGTCGAGCCTTACGGGTAGTAATAAAAGCAGGAAAATTGTTTCCCAGCTAGGAGAACAGGCAGTGCAATTGATCACCCCGCTCAAGGTGAGTACCGATTTGGCAGTAACCAACACTTCTAGAGAGATAGCTAGAGCGATGGATATCACTGTTGAACAACTCCTAGACATGGAGGAAATCCCCATGATGGATCTGAAGGATCTAGCATGGAAATATGTCCCCGGGAACCCTTTGGTCAGGCCTGAGGAGGTCCCGCTTCTATCAACGCAAATGTGCAGATGGCATGACTTATACCTGAGAGAAATAAAGGTCGGGCAAGAGAGCCTCATGGAAAAGATGTGTGGATTGTGTTTGCAGAAAATTTTCAGCTATTCAATCAAGACTCACTCGACAAATCTATCTTTAGTTGCTATTCTCTGTAAGTGATTTCTTTCTATAATTTAAGTTCCTATCCCAGCTCGTTCACTGCTTGCAATTGTCCTCACTATATTCTTTTATGTGGTGTCATGCAGAATGAAGATTTTTGAATTGAAAAGAGATGGAATCTATGGAATTGGTTTCATTGACCCAAATACCGCTTATGAATATGTGTTAATTAAACACAAAGAAGACACATAGAATAACTTTCTGATGTTTTTTAAGGAACTAAATACCAAATCATAAATACTATTTCCTTACAACTTCAAATGAGTGTTACTGTCTTGTACTACAAATTCTATTTTTCTTACTCGATGTTAAGTGTAGTTGATGAGTTATGCATGTCATCTTATAGAAACGTGTGCGCAGTTTCCACTGGATCCTGCTAATCATTAGAGTTGGCGCAGGAAAAGTTGAAGTACTGGACTCACTAGGTAGAGAACCTAAAGAATACATTGGCTTTTTTATGCTCGACAGGTAATTTCAATCATTATCGCACTACGTGGGCCTCTTTGGTTAATTTCCTGATATCAAGTAATTAATAACTCATTTATTCATTTTCTTTGCCGGGCAGGGTTTGCAAAAGGTTCATAAAAGAGGTTGTCGGTGCATGGGAACCAAATCTGAAATGGGTGCGACCCAAAGTAATTAAGTAGTACTAGCTACGTCTGCGCATCTCTTTAGTTCTAGTTTCAATACCATTATCATGCTTGATTATTATCTAATTAAATTATATTCTCATAAAGTGCATGAGGCGGAAAAAGGGGAATAATTTATGTGCATACTACGTGATACGGTCACTGCAGGTATTCTTGTCGTTCCTCCATTACTGTCAAGTAAAACATCTTCCAACCAAGAGACTCGCTATGAAAACAAGATGCAAAAGTATGTGGTTCCCGCTCTACGTCATAAGAAGATCATGTGTGCTACAGAACAGAGGGGGGACTTAGGTGTGAAGCTTGTTTGATATGCTACAGAAAGGAGATGGTCATATGCTCTACCGACTGAACACAACAACATCGCTACAAATAATTCTTTTGTTTGTTCGGTTGCTCCTCAGAGAGTGCCTCGGGAGGAAGTGAAGCCCACGTTTAGAACACCCTGTGATTAGTTCTATCTAGGCCAGCAGAGTGGAAGTTTGAAGGCTGCACCATCAAGTAAATTTTAGTGTCCGCCTAGAAATCATACATGCAAGTATACGTACGTGTGTCCTTTTTATTTGCTTTCAAGAGTTTGTTCAGATTTGGTAGTTTTCTTTTTATTTGCTACGTACAATTTGTAACAGATGAGGACTCCTCATCATTTCCTAGTTCAGGTCGGGTCTAGCCCAAGTATTAGGCACCACCTATATAAGCAAGGGGTGCACCGCTTTGTAAGGGGAGGTTTTTTAGTTTTGAAGAAAATACTCAGAAAAGCATCTGATGGATGCGCCTTATCTGTGCTCCTGCGTCCCTTATTAGGGTTTGATATTTGCATGGTGTTTCGTCGGCGTTGATCGTCGTGACACAAGCTTCAGTCCGGTTCTTGATCAGCAAGGGTCGAATCATCTCTATTTTGCATCTCATCTACTACTTTTGTTCTCTCCTCCATCTGTTAATCGCTCCGTCGCCGCCGCCGCCGCCGCTGATCATCATTAGCATAATCCATCCATCTAATCTAGCTGTAGTACTACTACGCCACAGTGCTACTTCTTTCCACTATATTTTCTTCATCTAGCTACTACACGATTACAAGCATAGTCTATCATACTGCTGTTTGTTCTTGCTGGCGAACTCATTGCCACTGTGTGTGCGTGCGGTGAAAGATCAGTTAACTCCAAAAATCGTCTCAACGCTACTTGAGGCGTATCAACTGGTATCAGAGAGCGCAAGGTTTATCACCGTGCGATGTCAACTGCAAGCAGGCGTGATGCGGATGAGGTGCAGGAGGATGATGGGCCGCTGCAATATGGTCCCGATCTGGACCCAGTTGTCCGTGCTATGTTCAAGGCTACATACCAGCACTTCGACAACCGCATGAAGGCCCTCGACGAGACAATGACCGACGGGTTCCAGGCCATGCAAGCAGCCCTCCGTCGCCTAGAGGCACGGGCAGCCGGCGCGGCTGCTCCAGCGGGGGAACAACATGCCCTGCAGCAGCGAGCACCTCGACATGTCCGTGACGCGGACATTGCCAACGACAACAATGATGCTGAGTACGAGGATGGTTCTGATGCTCGCGACGACTTGCCTCACAGACCATGACAGGATGCTCGTCCCCGTGATGATAGACCGAGGAGGCGCCGCGATGAGGACGAGGACGGAGGTATTGGTAGAATAAAAATTACTATACCTTCGTTCACAGGCAAGGCCGGTCCCGAGGAGTATCTTGAGTGGGAGATGCGTGTGGAGCAGATTTTTGATAATCACCGTTACTCCGAGGAGCGGAAGATTCGTTTTGCTTCTCTTGAATTTTCAGGTTATGCATTAATTTGGTGGGATCAGCTCAACCGCAATGACGCACGACCAGAATCGTGGCGTGAGATGAAGCGTACAATGCGTGCTCGCTTTGTGCCAGCTTATTTTCAGAAGGAGCAACACACAAAGCTTCGACGTCTTGTTCAAGGAGCTATGACGGTGGATGAGTATTACCAATGGATGCAAGTTCTGATGATCAGAACTAATGTGCATGAGTCTGATGATGCAACAATGACACACTTCTTTGAGGGGCTGAATGAGGATATACGTGACCGTGTTGATTTGATGCAGTATAATGATATGCAAGAGCTTCTTCATCAAGCGGAGCGTGCCGAACAGTGGGTCAAAGCCAAGCAAGTTTCCAAAGGCTGCACCAATTTCAGCATGGGGCGACGTTCCTATTCACATGATGATGATAATGTCAAGCCAGCTTCATCCTATAGGTCAGCTGCTACCGATCACAAGGAGATGAGCAAAGAATCTATGTCCGCGAGCAAAGTGGCTTCAAGGGCTGATTCAAGTGCGCAGTCTGCTATGCGTACTAGTGAGATTGTTTGTTACACATGTGGAGGTAGGGGACACAAACACATTGATTGTCCGAACAAGAAGAGAGTGCTCCTTGTTAATGATGGATATGCTTCCGAAGACAAAATTGACTCAGAGACTGATGAGCCCAAGGGAGGGGAAAGTGAATCTAATCCTATCATGTGCTATCCTTTAGATTATGATGATCTGCCATGCATCATGGTGCAGCGAGCTAAAGAGGATCAAATTCCAAGATTGGGACAGCCGGTGGAAAAATTTCCAGTCACAATGCAAGATCAAAAAAAAGTGTTGCAAGTTGATTATTGATGGAGGGAGCTACACCAACATCATAAGCAAGCGTGTGGTGGATGCTTTAGGACTGAAGGCATGGCCACATCCGCAGCCACATTGCATTGAGTGGTTTTACAACTCCGGACGTTTGAAGGTGACTCACAAGATACGCGTAATGTTGAATATTGGCACGTATTACGATGAGGTGATTTTCGATGTTGTGCCAATGGATGTGTGTCATTTGCTATTGGGTCGTCCGTGGCAATATGATCGCAATGCTATACATGAGGGGAGGTCGAACACTTACGTATTTCGAGATGTTGCCATCAAACGAGTGTTGCAGCCCATGGGTAACAATGCTATCAAGATTGATCATTTGTTTGTACACAAGGAGTTTTTGAAGAGTGCCCAGAAACCAAGGACGGTTTCACTTAAAGGCGGAGAGGATGATACGGTCACTGCAGGTATTCTTGTCGTTCCTCCATTACTGTCAAGTAAAACATCTTCCAACCAAGAGACTCGCTATGAAAACAAGATGCAAAAGTATGTGGTTCCCACTCTACGTCATAAGAAGATCATGTGTGCTACAGAACAGAGGGGGGTCTTAGGTGTGAAGCCTGTTTTATATGCTACTGAAAGGAGATGGTCATATGCTCTACCGATTGAACGCAACAACATCGCTACAATCTTTTGTTTGTTCGGTTGCTCCTCAAATCGTGCCTCGGGAGGAAGTGAAGCCCACGTTCAGCACACCCTGTGATTACTTCTATCTAGGCCAGCAGAGTGAAAGTTTGAAGGTTGCACCATCAAGTTAATTTTAGTGTCAGCCTAGAAATCATACATGCAAGTATACGTACGTGTGTCCTTTTTATTTGCTTTCCACAGTTTGTTCAGATTTGGTAGTTTTCTTTTTATTTGCTACGTACAATTTGTAACAGATGAGGACTCCTCATCGTTTCCTAGTTCAGGTCGGGTCTGGCCCAAGTATTAGGCACCACCTATATAAGCAAGGGGTGCACCGCTTTGTAAGGGGAGGTTTTTTAGTTTTGAAGAAAATACTCAGAAAAGCATCTGATGGATGCGCCTTATCTGTGCTCCTGCGTCCCTTATTAGGGTTTGATATTTGCATGGTGTTTCGTCGGCGTTGATCGTTAGGACACAAGCTTCAGTCCGGTTCTTGATCAGCAAGGGTCGAATCATCTCTATTTTGCATCTCATCTACTACTTTTTTTCTCTCCTCCATCTGTTAATCGCTCCGTCACCGCCACCGCCGCCCCTGATCATCATTAGCATAATCCATCCATCTAATCTAGCTGTAGTACTACTACGCCACAGTGCTACTTTTTTCCACTATATTTTCTTCATCTAGCTACTACACGATTACAAGCATAGTCTATCATACTGCTGTTTGTTCTTGCTGGCGAACTCATTGCCACTGTGTGTGCGTGCGGTGAAAGATCAGTTAACTCCAAAAATCGTCTCAACGCTACTTGAGGCGTATCAACTGGTATCAGAGAGCGCAAGGTTTATCACCGTGCGATGTCAACTGCAAGCAGGCGTGATGCAGATGAGGTGCAGGAGGATGATGGGCCGCTGCAATATGGTCCCGATCTGGACCCAAGTGTCCATGCTATGTTCAAGGCTACATACCAGCACTTCGACAACTGCATGAAGGCCCTCGACGAGACAGTGACCGACGGGTTCCAGGCCATGCAAGCAGCCCTCCGTCGCCTAGATGCACGGGCAGCCGGCGCGGCTGCTCCAGCGGGGGAACAACATGCCCTGCAGCAGCGAGCACCTCGACATGTCCGTGACGTGGACGTTGCCAACGACAACAATGATGCTGAGTCCGAGGATGGTTCTGATGCTCGCGACGAATTGCCTCACATACCACGACAGGATGCTTGTCCCCGTGATGATGGACCGAGGCGGCGCCGCGATGAGGACGAGGACGGAGGTATTGGTAGAATAAAAATTACTATACCTTCGTTCACAGGCAAGGCCGGTCCCGAGGAGTATCTTGAGTGGGAGATGCATGTGGAGCAGATTTTTGATAATCACCGTTACTCCGAGGAGCGGAAGATTCGTTTTGCTTCTCTTGAATTTTCAGGTTATGCATTAATTTGGTGGGATCAGCTCAACCGCAATGACGCACGACCAGAATCGTGGCGTGAGATGAAGCGTACAATGCGTGCTCGCTTTGTGCCAGCTTATTTTCAGAAGGAGCAACACACAAAGCTTCGACGTCTTGTTCAAGGAGCTATGACGGTGGATGAGTATTACCAATGGATGCAAGTTCTGATGATCGGAACTAATGTGCATGAGTCTGATGATGCAACAATGACACACTTCTTTGAGGGGCTGAATGAGGATATACGTGACCGTGTTGATTTGATGCAGTATAATGATATGCAAGAGCTTCTTCATCAAGCGGAGCGTGCCGAACAGTGGGTCAAAGCCAAGCAAGTTTCCAAAGGCTGCACCAATTTCAGCATGGGGCGACGTTCCTATTCACATGATGATGATAATGTCAAGCCAGCTTCATCCTATAGGTCAGCTGCTACCGATCACAAGGAGATGAGCAAAGAATCTATGGCCGCGAGCAAAGTGGCTTCAAGGGCTGATTCAAGTGCGCAGTCCGCTATGCGTACTAGTGAGATTGTTTGTTACACATGTGGAGGTAGGGGACACAAACACATTGATTGTCCGAACAAGAAGAGAGTGCTCCTTGTTAATGATGGATATGCTTCCGAAGACAAAATTGACTCAGAGACTGATGAGCCCAAGGGAGGGGAAAGTGAATCTAATCCTATCATGTGCTATCCTTTAGATTATGATGATCTGCCATGCATCATGGTGCAGCGAGCTAAAGAGGATCAAATTCCAAGATTGGGACAGCCGGTGGAAAAATTTCCAGTCACAATGCAAGATCAAAAACAAGTGTTGCAAGTTGATTGTTGATGGAGGGAGCTACACCAACATCATAAGCAAGCGTGTGGTGGATGCTTTAGGACTGAAGGCATGGCCACATCCGCAGCCACATTGCATTGAGTGGTTGTACAACTCCGGACGTTTGAAGGTGACTCATAAGATACGCGTAATGTTGAATATTGGCACGTATTACGATGAGGTGATTTTCGATGTTGTGCCAATGGATGTGTGTCATTTGCTATTGGGTCGTCCGTGGCAATATGATCGCAATGCTATACATGAGGGGAGGTCGAACACTTACGTATTTCGAGATGTTGCCATCAAACGAGTGTTGCAGCCCATGGGTAACAATGCTATCAAGATTGATCATTTGTTTGTACACAAGGAGTTTTTGAAGAGTGCCCAGAAACCAAGGACGGTTTCACTTAAAGGCGGAGAGGATGATACGGTCACTGCAGGTATTCTTGTCGTTCCTCCATTACTGTCAAGTAAAACATCTTCCAACCAAGAGACTCGCTATGAAAACAAGATGCAAAAGTATGTGGTTCCCACTCTACGTCATAAGAAGATCATGTGTGCTACAGAACAGAGGGGGGTCTTAGGTGTGAAGCCTGTTTTATATGCTACTGAAAGGAGATGGTCATATGCTCTACTGATTGAACGCAACAACATCGCTACAATCTTTTGTTTGTTCGGTTGCTCCTCAAATCGTGCCTCGGGAGGAAGTGAAGCCCACGTTCAGCACACCCTGTGATTACTTCTATCTAGGCCAGCAGAGTGAAAGTTTGAAGGCTGCACCATCAAGTTAATTTTAGTGTCAGCCTAGAAATCATACATGCAAGTATACGTACGTGTGTCCTTTTTATTTGCTTTCCACAGTTTGTTCAGATTTGGTAGTTTTCTTTTTATTTGCTACACACAATTTGTAACAGATGAGGACTCCTCATCGTTTCCTAGTTCAGGTCGGGTCTGGCCCAAGTATTAGGCACCACCTATATAAGCAAGGGGTGCACCGCTTTGTAAGGGGAGGTTTTTTAGTTTTGAAGAAAATACTCAGAAAAGCATCTGATGGATGCGCCTTATCTGTGCTCCTGCGTCCCTTATTAGGGTTTGATATTTGCATGGTGTTTCGTCGGCGTTGATCGTTAGGACACAAGCTTCAGTCCGGTTCTTGATCACCAAGCACTGGTGGAAAAAGAGGCTTCCGTCCAGCCCCATTAGTCGCGAAACTGTAGGAACCGCGACTAATGAAGTCTTTAGTCGCGGTTCGGTAGATGAACCGCGACCAAATGCCTGGGCCCAGGGCGCTCGCGGGCTTTAGTCGCGGTTGGCCAGGCCAACCGCGACTAAATGTGCCCAAAGGCCTTTAGTCGCGGT
>NC_057795.1:37540221-37560532 GCF_018294505.1 Triticum aestivum
AAAAAAATAAAAGAAAATAAGTTTCTCATGTGATATGTGGTCTAGTTGTTGGGAAAATTTGCAAATGTGAATTTTGACTTTATTTGCAAAATCTCTCTGAAATTTGTAAAAATGGGCATAACTTTTGCATACTAACTCGGATGAAAAAGTTTTTTATATGAAAAATCATCTACTCGAAAAGTTACATCCAAATTTAACGGGGGGAACCCCGTTAAACATTTTCAAAATGCTCAAAAACCTAATAGAAAAAAAGTTACTGGGCTTGTAAGATCTAGAGTGGAAAAAATTGAAAAATATTCAAACAGTGGGCAAACTATGGTCAAACAATGGTCAAACTAATTATTCTAGAATATTAGTGTTACTAAATAATTATTTTAATTATTTCAATTTTGGTCAAATCTGGTCAAACTGTGGTCAACTGTGGTCAAACTGTGGTCAAACAATGGTCAAACTAATTATTCAAGAAATATTAGTGTTACTAAATAATTATTGTTTTTTAAAACAATAGTTTCAAACTCAAACAGTGAATTGTGTCACTTCATGCTCAAGCAAAATTCCTGAAGGTTAATAGGATTGACATCTTATTATTGTCAGGAAAACAACAAGTGCAGACTTGGAGCGTGGGAGAATAGAACCCGGAAGTTAAGCGTGCTTGGGCTGGAGTAGTGAGAGGGATGGGTGACCGGTTGGGAAGTTAGATGATTTGAAATGATGAGGGGTGATAAAAGAATAAATTGAGAAGTGATGAGGGGTGGTGATTAGAGACTAGAGGTTAAAATAATTCAGAAATTTGAAAAAAAAAAATTCAATTTTTTTTTCAAAAACCTGTGGCGGCCTTTAGTCGCGGTTAGCCACAAGAACCGCGACTAAAGGTCCTCCGCCCCGAAGGCCACCTGGCGCCCACGTGGACGGGCCTTTAGTCGCGGTTCTTAAGCAACCGCGACTAAAGGGGGGGGGGCCTTTAGTCGCGCCCGTCCAGTCGCGGTTGCGCAACCGCGACTAATGGCAGTTGCAAACCGCGACCAAAGGCCCTTTTTCCACCAGTGAAGGGTCGAATCATCTCTATTTTGCATCTCATCTACTACTTTTTTTCTCTCCTCCATCTGTTAATCGCTCCGTCACCGCCGCCGCCGCCCCTGATCATCATTAGCATAATCCATCCATCTAATCTAGCTGTAGTACTACTACGCCACAGTGCTACTTTTTTCCACTATATTTTCTTCATCTAGCTACTACACGATTACAAGCAAAGTCTATCATACTGCTGTTTGTTCTTGCTGGCGAACTCATTGCCACTGTGTGTGCGTGCGGTGAAAGATCAGTTAACTCCAAAAATCGTCTCAACGCTACTTGAGGCGTATCAACTGGTATCAGAGAGCGCAAGGTTTATCACCGTGCGATGTCAACTGCAAGCAGGCGTGATGCGGATGAGGTGCAGGAGGATGATGGGCCGCTGCAATATGGTCCCGATCTGGACCCAGGTGTCCGTGCTATGTTCAAGGCTACATACCAGCACTTCGACAACCGCATGAAGGCCCTCGACGAGACAGTGACCGACGGGTTCCAGGCCATGCAAGCAGCCCTCCGTCGCCTAGAGGCACGGGCAGCCGGCGCGGTTGCTCCAGCGGGGGAACAACATGCCCTGCAGCAGCGAGCACCTCGACATGTCCGTGACGCGGACGTTGCCAACGACAACAATGATGCTGAGTCCGAGGATGGTTCTGATGCTCGCGACGACTTGCCTCACAGACCACGACATGATGCTCGTCCCCGTGATGATGGACCGAGGCGGCGCCGCGATGAGGACGAGGACGGAGGTATTGGTAGAATAAAAATTACTATACCTTCGTTCACAGGCAAGGCCGGTCCCGAGGAGTATCTTGAGTGGGAGATGCGTGTGGAGCAGATTTTTGATAATCACCGTTACTCCGAGGAGCGGAAGATTCGTTTTGCTTCTCTTGAATTTTCAGGTTATGCATTAATTTGGTGGGATCAGCTCAACCGCAATGACGCACGACCAGAATCGTGGCGTGAGATGAAGCGTACAATGCGTGCTCGCTTTGTGCCAGCTTATTTTCAGAAGGAGCAACACACAAAGCTTCGACGTCTTGTTCAAGGAGCTATGACGGTGGATGAGTATTACCAATGGATGCAAGTTCTGATGATCAGAACTAATGTGCATGAGTCTGATGATGCAACAATGACACACTTCTTTGAGGGGCTGAATGAGGATATACGTGACCGTGTTGATTTGATGCAGTATAATGATATGCAAGAGCTTCTTCATCAAGCGGAGCGTGCCGAACAGTGGGTCAAAGCCAAGCAAGTTTCCAAAGGCTGCACCAATTTCAGCATGGGGCGACGTTACTATTCACATGATGATGGTAATGTCAAGCCAGCTTCATCCTATAGGTCAGCTGCTACCGATCACAAGGAGATGAGCAAAGAATCTATGGTCGCGAGCAAAGTGGCTTCAAGGGCTGATTCAAGTGCGCAGTCTGCTATGCGTACTAGTGAGATTGTTTGTTACACATGTGGAGGTAGGGGACACAAACACATTGATTGTCCGAACAAGAAGAGAGTGCTCCTTGTTAATGATGGATATGCTTCTGAAGACAAAATTGACTCAGAGACTGATGAGCCCAAGGGAGGGGAAAGTGAATCTAATCCTATCATGTGCTATCCTTTAGATTATGATGATCTGCCATGCATCATGGTGCAGCGAGCTAAAGAGGATCAAATTCCAAGATTGGGACAGCCGGTGGAAAAATTTCCAGTCACAATGCAAGATCAAAAACAAGTGTTGCAAGTTGATTATTGATGGAGGGAGCTACACCAACATCATAAGCAAGCGTGTGGTGGATGCTTTAGGACTGAAGGCATGGCCACATCCGCAGCCACATTGCATTGAGTGGTTGTACAACTCCGGACGTTTGAAGGTGACTCACAAGATACGCGTAATGTTGAATATTGGCACGTATTACGATGAGGTGATTTTCGATGTTGTGCCAATGGGTGTGTGTCATTTGCTATTGGGTCATCCGTGGCAATATGATCGCAATGCTATACATGAGGGGAGGTCGAACACTTACGTATTTCGAGATGTTGGCATCAAACGAGTGTTGCAGCCCATGGGTAACAATGCTATCAAGATTGATCATTTGTTTGTACACAAGGAGTTTTTGAAGAGTGCCCAGAAACCAAGGACGGTTTCACTTAAAGGCGGAGAGGATGATACGGTCACTGCAGGTATTCTTGTCGTTCCTCCATTACTGTCAAGTAAAACATCTTCCAACCAAGAGACTCGCTATGAAAACAAGATGCAAAAGTATGTGGTTCCCACTCTACGTCATAAGAAGATCATGTGTGCTACAGAACAGAGGGGGGTCTTAGGTGTGAAGCCTGTTTTATATGCTACTGAAAGGAGATGGTCATATGCTCTACCGATTGAACGCAACAACATCGCTACAATCTTTTGTTTGTTCGGTTGCTCCTCAAATCGTGCCTCGGGAGGAAGTGAAGCCCACGTTCAGCACACCCTGTGATTACTTCTATCTAGGCCAGCAGAGTGAAAGTTTGAAGGCTGCACCATCAAGTTAATTTTAGTGTCAGCCTAGAAATCATACATGCAAGTATACGTACGTGTGTCCTTTTTATTTGCTTTCCACAGTTTGTTCAGATTTGGTAGTTTTCTTTTTATTTGCTACGTACAATTTGTAACAGATGAGGACTCCTCATCGTTTCCTAGTTCAGTTCGGGTCTGGCCCAAGTATTAGGCACCACCTATATAAGCAAGGGGTGCACCGCTTTGTAAGGGGAAGTTTTTTAGTTTTGAAGAAAATACTCAGAAAAGCATCTGATGGATGCGCCTTATGTGTGCTCCTGCGTCCCTTATTAGGGTTTGATATTTGCATGGTGTTTCGTCGGCGTTGATCGTTAGGACACAAGCTTCAGTCCGGTTCTTGATCAGCAAGGGTCGAATCATCTCTATTTTGCATCTCATCTACTACTTTTTTTCTCTCCTCCATCTGTTAATCGCTCCGTCACCGCCGCCGCCGCCCCTGATCATCATTAGCATAATCCATCCATCTAATCTAGCTGTAGTACTACTACGCCACAGTGCTACTTTTTTCCACTATATTTTCTTCATCTAGCTACTACACGATTACAAGCATAGTCTATCATACTGCTGTTTGTTCTTGCTGGCGAACTCATTGCCACTGTGTGTGCGTGCGGTGAAAGATCAGTTAACTCCAAAAATTGTCTCAACGCTACTTGAGGCGTATCAACTGGTATCAGAGAGCGCAAGGTTTATCACCGTGCGATGTCAACTGCAAGCAGGCGTGATGCAGATGAGGTGCAGGAGGATGATGGGCCGCTGCAATATGGTCCCGATCTGGACCCAGGTGTCCGTGCTATGTTCAAGGCTACATACCAGCACTTCGACAACCGCATGAAGGCCCTCGACGAGACAGTGACCGACGGGTTCCAGGCCATGCAAGCAGCCCTCCGTCGCCTAGAGGCACAGGCAGCCGGCGCGGCTGCTCCAGCGGGGGAACAACATGCCCTGCAGCAGCGAGCACCTCGACATGTCCGTGATGCGGACGTTGCCAACGACAACAATGATGCTGAGTCCGAGGATGGTTCTGATGCTCGCGACGACTTGCCTCACAGACCACGACAGGATGCTCGTCCCCGTGATGATGGACCGAGGCGGCGCCGCGATGAGGACGAGGACGTAGGTATTGGTAGAATAAAAATTACTATACCTTCGTTCACAGGAAAGGCCGGTCCCGAGGAGTATCTTGAGTGGGAGATGCGTGTGGAGCAGATTTTTGATAATCACCGTTACTCCGAGGAGCGGAAGATTCGTTTTGCTTCTCTTGAATTTTCAGGTTATGCATTAATTTGGTGGGATCAGCTCAACCGCAGTGACGCACGACCAGAATCGTGGCGTGAGATGAAGCGTACAATGCGTGCTCGCTTTGTGCCAGCTTATTTTCAGAAGGAGCAACACACAAAGCTTCGACGTCTTGTTCAAGGAGCTATGACGGTGGATGAGTATTACCAATGGTTGCAAGTTCTGATGATCAGAACTAATGTGCATGAGTCTGATGATGCAACAATGACACACTTCTTTGAGGGGCTGAATGAGGATATACGTGACCGTGTTGATTTGATGCAGTATAATGATATGCAAGAGCTTCTTCATCAAGCGGAGCGTGCCGAACAGTGGGTCAAAGCCAAGCAAGTTTCCAAAGGCCGCACCAATTTCAGCATGGGGCGACGTTCCTATTCACATGATGATGATAATGTCAAGCCAGCTTCATCCTATAGGTCAGCTGCTACCGATCACAAGGAGATGAGCAAAGAATCTATGGCCGCGAGCAAAGTGGCTTCAAGGGCTGATTCAAGTGCGCAGTCTGCTATGCGTACTAGTGAGATTGTTTGTTACACATGTGGAGGTAGGGGACACAAACACATTGATTGTCCGAACAAGAAGAGAGTGCTCCTTGTTAATGATGGATATGCTTCCGAAGATAAAATTGACTCAGAGTCTGATGAGCCCAAGGGAGGGGAAAGTGAATCTAATCCTATCATGTGCTATCCTTTAGATTATGATGATCTGCCATGCATCATGGTGCAGCGAGCTAAAGAGGATCAAATTCCAAGATTGGGACAGCCGGTGGAAAAATTTCCAGTCACAATGCAAGATCAAAAACAAGTACTGCAAGTTGATTATTGATGGAGGGAGCTACACCAACATCATAAGCAAGCGTGTGGTGGATGCTTTAGGACTGAAGGCATGGCCACATCAGCAGCCACATTGCATTGAGTGGTTGTACAACTCCGGACCTTTGAAGGTGACTCACAAGGTACGCGTAATGTTGAATATTGGCACGTATTACGATGAGGTGATTTGAGATGTTGTGCCAATGGATGTGTGTCAGTTGCTATTGGGTCGTCCGTGGCAATATGATCGCAATGCTATACATGAGGGGAGGTCGGACACTTACGTGTTTCGACATGTTGGCATCAAACGAGTGTTGTAGCCAATGGGTAACAATGCTATCAAGATTGATCATTTGTTTGTACACAAGGAGTTTTTGAAGAGTGCCCAGAAACCAAGGACGGTTTCACTTAAAGGCGGAGAGGATGATACGGTCACTGCAGGTATTCTTGTCGTTCCTCCGTTACTGTCAAGTAAAACATCTTCCAACCAAGAGACTCGCTATGAAAACAAGATGCAAAAGTATGTGGTTCCCACTCTACGTCATAAGAAGATCATGTGTGCTACAGAACAGAGGGGGGTCTTAGGTGTGAAGCCTGTTTTATATGCTACTGAAAGGAGATGGTCATATGCTCTACCGATTGAACGCAACAACATCGCTACAATCTTTTGTTTGTTCGGTTGCTCCTCAAATCGTGCCTCGGGAGGAAGTGAAGCCCACGTTCAGCACACCCTGTGATTACTTCTATCTAGGCCAGCAGAGTGAAAGTTTGAAGGCTGCACCATCAAGTTAATTTTAGTGTCAGCCTAGAAATCAAACATGCAAGTATACGTACGTTTGTCCTTTTTATTTGCTTTCCACAGTTTGTTCATATTTGGTAGTTTTTTTTATTTGCTACGTACAATTTGTAACAGATGAGCACTCCTCATCGTTTCCTAGTTCAGGTCGGGTCTGGCCCAAGTATTAGGCACCACCTATATAAGCAAGGGGTGCACCGCTTTGTAAGGGGAGGTTTTTTAGTTTTGAAGAAAATACTCAAGAAAAGCATCTGATGGATGCGCCTTATCTGTGCTCCTGCATCCCTTATTAGGGTTTGATATTTGCATGGTGTTTCGTCGGCGTTGATCGTCAGGACACAAGCTTCAGTCCGGTTCTTGATCAGCAAGGGTCGAATTATCTCTATTTTGCATCTCATCTACTACTTTTGTTCTCTCCTCCATCTGTTAATCGCTCCGTCGTCGCGACCGCCGCCGCTGATCATCATTAGCATAATCCATCCATCTAATCTAGCTGTAGTACTACTACGCCACGGTGCTACTTCTTTCCACTATATTTTCTTCATCTAGCTACTACACGATTACAAGCATAGTCTATCATACTGCTGTTTGTTCTTGCTGGCGAACTCATTGCCACTGTGTGTGCGTGCGGTGAAAGATCAGGTAACTCCAAAAATTGTCTCAACGCTACTTGAGGCGTATCAACTGGTATCAGAGAGCGCCAGGTTTATCACCGTGCGATGTCAACTGCAAGCAGGCGTGATGCGGATGAGGTGCAGGAGGATGATGGGCCGCTGCAATATGGTCCCGATCTGGACCCAGGTGTCCGTGCTATGTTCAAGGCTACATACCAGCACTTCGACAACCGCATGAAGGCGCTCGACGAGACAGTGACCGACGGGTTCTAGGCCATGCAAGCAGCCCTCCGTCGCCTAGAGGCACGGGCAGCCAGCGCGGCTGCTCCAGCGAGGGAACAACATGCCCTGCAGCAGCGAGCACCTCGACATGTCCGTGACGCGGACGTTGCCAACGACGATAATGATGCCGAGTCCGAGGATGGTTCTGATGCTCGCGACGACTTGCCTCGCCGACCACGACAGGATGCTCGTCCCCGTGATGATGGACCAAGGCGGCGCCGCGATGAGGACGAGGACGGAGGTATTGGTAGAATAAAAATTACTATACCTTCGTTCACAGGCAAGGCCGGTCCCGAGGAGTATCTTGAGTGGGAGATGCGTGTGGAGCAGATTTTTGATAATCACCGTTACTCCGAGGAGTGGAAGATTCGTTTTGCTTCTCTTGAATTTTCAGGTTATGCATTAATTTGGTGGGATCAGCTCAACCGCAATGACGCACGACCAGAATCGTGGCGTGAGATGAAGCGTACAATGCGTGCTCGCTTTGTGCCAGCTTATTTTCAGAAGGAGCAACACACAAAGCTTCGACGTCTTGTTCAAGGAGCTATGACGGTGGATGAGTATTACCAATGGTTGCAAGTTCTGATGATCAGAACTAATGTGCATGAGTCTGATGATGCAACAATGACACACTTCTTTGAGGGGCTGAATGAGGATATACGTGACCGTGTTGATTTGATGCAGTATAATGATATGCAAGAGCTTCTTCATCAAGCGGAGCGTGCCGAACAGTGGGTCAAAGCCAAGCAAGTTTCCAAAGGCCGCACCAATTTCAGCATGGGGCGACGTTCCTATTCACATGATGATGATAATGTCAAGCCAGCTTCATCCTATAGGTCAGCTGCTACCGATCACAAGGAGATGAGCAAAGAATCTATGGCCGCGAGCAAAGTGGCTTCAAGGGCTGATTCAAGTGCGCCGTCTGCTATGCGTACTAGTGAGATTGTTTGTTACACATGTGGAGGTAGGGGACACAAACACATTGATTGTCCGAACAAGAAGAGAGTGCTCCTTGTTAATGATGGATATGCTTCCGAAGACAAAATTGACTCAGAGTCTGATGAGCCCAAGGGAGGGGAAAGTGAATCTAATCCTATCATGTGCTATCCTTTAGATTATGATGATCTGCCATGCATCATGGTGCAGCGAGCTAAAGAGGATCAAATTCCAAGATTGGGACAGCCGGTGGAAAAATTTCCAGTCACAATGCAAGATCAAAAACAAGTGTTGCAAGTTGATTATTGATGGAGGGAGCTACACCAACATCATAAGCAAGCGTGTGGTGGATGCTTTAGGACTGAAGGCATGGCCACATCCGCAGCCACATTGCATTGAGTGGTTGTACAACTCCGGACCTTTGAAGGTGACTCACAAGGTACGCGTAATGTTGAATATTGGCACGTATTACGATGAGGTGATTTGCGATGTTGTGCCAATGGATGTGTGTCCGTTGCTATTTGGTCGTCCGTGGCAATATGATCGCAATGCTATACATGAGGGGAGGTCGAACACTTACGTGTTTCGAGATGTTGGCATCAAACGAGTGTTGCAGCCCATGGGTAACAATGCTATTAAGATTGATCATTTGTTTGTACACAAGGAGTTTTTGAAGAGTGCCCAGAAACCAATGACGGTTTCACTTAAAGGCGGAGAGGATGATACGGTCACTGCAGGTATTCTTGTCGTTCCTCCATTACTGTCAAGTAAAACATCTTCCAACCAAGAGACTCGCTATGAAAACAAGATGCAAAAGTATGTGGTTCCCACTCTACGTCATAAGAAGATCATGTGTGCTACAGAACAGAGGGGGGTCTTAGGTGTGAAGCCTGTTTTATATGCTACTGAAAGGAGATGGTCATATGCTCTACCGATTGAACGCAACAACATCGCTACAATCTTTTGTTTGTTCGGTTGCTCCTCAGATCGTGCCTCGGGAGGAAGTGAAGCCCACGTTCAGAACACCCTGTGATTACTTCTATCTAGGCCAGCAAAGTGAAAGTTTGAAGGCTGCACCATCAAGTTAATTTTAGTGTCAGCCTAGAAATCATACATGCAAGTATACGTACGTGTGTCCTTTTTATTTGCTTTCCACAGTTTGTTCAGATTTGGTAGTTTTCTTTTTATTCGCTACGTACAATTTGTAACAGATGAGGACTCCTCATCGTTTCCTAGTTCAGGTCGGGTCTGGCCCAAGTATTAGGCACCACCTATATAAGCAAGGGGTGCACCGCTTTGTAAGGGGAGGTTTTTTAGTTTTGAAGAAAATACTTAGAAAAGCATCTGATGGATGCGCCTTATCTGTGCTCCTGCGTCCCTTATTAGGGTTTGATATTTGCATGGTGTTTCGTCGGCGTTGATCGTCAGGACACAAGCTTCAGTCCGGTTCTTGATCAGCAAGGGTCGAATTGCATCTCATATACTACTTTTGTTCTCTCCTCCATCTGTTAATCGCTCCATCGCCGTCGCCGCTGCCGCTGCTGATCATCATTAGCATAATCCGTCCATCTAATCTAGCTGTAGTACTACTACGCCACGGTGCTACTTCTTTCCACTATATTTTCTTCATCTAGCTACTACACGATTACAAGCATAGTCTATCATACTGCTGTTTGTTCTTGCTGGCGAACTCATTGCCACTGTGTGTGCGTAAGGTGAAAGATCAGGCCACTCCAAAAATCGTCTCAACGCTACTTGAGGCGTATGACTACGTTTGCGAGATCATTCTCTTTACGACCCAAAGGAGCAGAGATGCAAGATATCTTTGGGTACGTAATAAACAATGTTTACAATTTTTTTATCACGATCTAATATTTATACAAATAACTAATATATTCATATTGATCTCCTTCTTTAAAGATGATGGAGATGCGGGATAAACTCCTACCAAAGGACCGCGTACGAGTACTTCAAGAGAAAATTGCGAGATTTTTGCTTGATCAGGTCATAACTCCCGACGGAGAATACAATTTCAACTAATGCATGCATGTAATGATCTGCAAATTGTAGGAGAAATTATATATATATATATATATATGTGTGTGTGTGTGTGTGTGTGTGTGTGTGTGTGTGTGTGTGTGTGTGTGTGTGAGTGTGTCATACAAGAAATTCTATTATATATGCATAACATATAATTGGTTCTACGAGAAATTCTGTTATATATGCATAACATGTACAGTATGTAGTAGCGTAAAATATGTTTGAAATGAGAAAAAAAATTAAATAAAAAATACAAAATGAAAAGTTAAAATAAATAATAAATCCTAAATCCCTAAATCTTTAGTCCCGGTTGGTGTCACAAACCGGTACTAAAGGTCCCCAGCCCCGGCGCACGCTGCCGGCCACGTGGAAGGGATTCAGTCCCGGATCGTTGCCAACCAGGACTAAAGGGTGGGGGCCTTTAGTCCCGATTTATTTATCCCGGTTGGTGATCCGGGACAAAAGGCCCTTCCCAACCGGGACTAAAGGTGGTTCCTCTACTAGTGATCTTTTAACTTCAATTAATAGCACCCATGATTTCGGGTGTGGCATCCTTCAAACTGCAGTGCAGATTTTACTGATAAAGTGCGATGGTCCTAGATTTGTTGAAGTTTTTGGTTATCTGATTATGTCAGTTTTGTAACTCATCATTTGAACGTATTGAGAATAATCGAAAGTTTAGTAATATCAATACATGTTGTCGTAGTGTTGTAATCATCATGGCATCAGATTATTACAAGAGCTATCTAAGTATGGATGGGTAATCTTGAAACGTATGTTTCCCATGCTTCTTTAAATGCATCATCTGGAACATCTCAGTACAAGAAAAAATTGGCAAGCAGTTTTTTGGATTCCTTTTTGTTTGACTCCCTAGATTATCATTAGATTACGTGTTCAGTCTCCAGTTAATTGCCACTTTACCATGGCATACCAATGTAAATCAAAATGAAACCATTTGTCTGAAGTAGGTGGTTACTGTATGTATTCTCAATGCCTACCACACGTGAGATTTCATAGGAATATCCTGCATCATGGTGCATGTTTTCGGCCTGTTACTTGAGCATCCCTGGACTTGATCGTTGCAGGTGCACAAGATAGTGGATTCTCTCTGCGCAGCCGGACCGTGAAGCGATGTGGTACATGGAAGTGGCCGAGGCATACAACTTCTTCTACAAAGCTGACGCCTCTGGTGCCGTCTCACCGCCATGAGCACTCCTTGGTCTCTCCTGATGATCCGTTTTAGTGTAGCACTCTTGACATTGCTGCCACTGCTCTGCTCCTCATGACTGCTACATGGTAACTCAGAGAATGCTCTGCTTTCCTTTTGTCGCGGAGGTCGGCAGTCCATATAGGCCTAGACTTACTTTAGGCTCGCTCATGAGTCATTTCTAACGCAAACAACCAGAATCGAGTTCACCACTCAAACCTTGGTTTTCGGACGATATTTGCATACCCAAACAAGCATTACTCTTTGGAATCTCCCTCTTTTTTCCGCAAAAGAAGGAATCCCCCGTACTATGAACAGACTCTTGATTTTGCACAAAGGTCACAGAAATGCATTTCAGATTCTCAGTATTTCTAACCTAAATAGTTGACTACACATCATGACCATGCATGGCTCATTCTTCTCAGTAATTATTCAAGCTCACAGAATAACTGAAGAAGCAACCAAACTTGGCCTCACATTAAAAAAATCATTATGTTTTTTTAGGCAAATATGATCAAGTGAACATTAGATACAACCAGATAATGGGTAATTGAATCCACAGACAAAATATCCATTAAAAAATGGGAGATTACAACCAATGCCATACACCTCAATATTCTTCCCCAAGCTTTAGCCAAACTCGACTTCGTTGTGCCACCATAGCTTCACTTGCAATGGAAAACATAGAGAAATTTAACCACTAAAGTACCTACAAGACATGTAGAAGACCAAACCTCATTTAACCCACGCAATAGTAGGCCACCACGACGACAGAGATTGGCAAACATGCCGAGCGTATCGACAGGGGTATCACCCTGACATAGGCAAGCAGTCAGTGAATATCATGAGACCAAGCCGATGATCTTGCTCACAAAGTCTCAGAAGAAGAGATTGTTGATCAAGACGATGATTTTCCCAACGATGCCATCGAGCAACACCAACGGACAACAAAAGAAACAACATGCCTTCATGAGAACAACATCGACCGCCACCGCGACTGCCTAGCACACCGGGGGTGCGGTTTGGCTTGATCCGGGGGAGAAACAGGTATATGGCGGCGCAAGATTTGGGAATAGTGTCTAGGATCAGGGAGAAGCTGTGAGATCCAAAATTGGGGACGAGGCATTTAGGGATCCATTAAGAATAAGCAAAGAGAAATAATGGGGCGATGCACCATTGGACATTGGACAATGGAGGAAGATCCGCTCGACATAATTGGTAACAGGAAGAGCAATGCTACACCTATGTAAGAAATGCTATGTGATTAACGTAAAAGCTTAGTAACAGCTTCGTACGGGTAGGGTTGTTGTTACATTCCACCTTAGCCGTAGAAGCTCTTGGACATGTAGTAGATTCCAAGGAGAAAACCTCCTCCAACTCCAAGTATCTAATCCAAGCAGAGTCTCCCTCACGCATGCAGCTTTGCAAGCACACTTGACCACGATCATACCTATTTAAGCTTGCACTCTTGGTGTGGATACTCCTATTACCAGACTGCCATTGCCATACACACACGTTCCAACCAAGCGGCCTGACCATGTCGACGACGATCATAGCGGCCAAGGAGGTGGAGAAGGTGATCACCGCCGATGTAGAGATAACAGAAATCATCGTCCAGAGGGTGCCATACTCGGACCTGCTGGCAGTCCGGGCACTGGACAGTACCGCGCCCTCATCGGCGAGTTCACGGCCTCTCTCATCCTCCTCTACGTGAGCATCACCACCGTCGTCAGGTACAGGAACCAGTCCTCCGCCACCGAGCGGTGCACCGGCGTCAGCTACCTAGGCGTCGCCTGGTCCTTCGGTGCCACCGTCTCCGTCCTCATTTACTCTACCAGCGGCGTCTCAGGTAGGTATATACACATCTGTGTCATAACATACTTTCTTCATCCATAATTACTTGTCACAGAAATGAATAGAAATAAGTGTATCTTGAACTAATTGTCGCCTTCCGTGTGCAATGCAGGTGGGCACATAAAACCGGCAGTGACGTTCCGGCTCTTCATGGCCGGGAAGGTGACGCTGGTGCGCTCGGTACCAGACATCGTAGTCGTGTACCAGTCATATCCATGCATCGTAGTCATGTTTGAGAGATTCATGCGTGGTGTGGCGTGTACCATCACTCAAAGATGTCCGTGCAATGTTTGCCCCAGTTTGCTGCTACGCTTCGTCGTTCCACCAGCACCGCTGCCCTCCTGTTTCGTGGATCATTTGCAATAGTGCACTACAAAAAAAATACACTTCCGTGATGATACGTGTTTGTCACAGTAGGTCGCGTTTTTTGTCATGCATGTACATCCATGATAAATTTATGACAGACTCAAGGTAGTCATACCTATGCTGTTGTAGAAGCGTTCCATGACATTACCAAAATTATCATCACGGAAGTGTCCACTTCCATGACGATAAATCGCGCGTCACAGAAGTGCTTTCGTCAAGGGTGACCGACACGTGCCATCCACCGTAACGGAACGCCGTTAAGCTATCGGGTCGGGTTTTGGATCCGATAACCCGTTAATAGCCCCGACCAATGGGGATTTTCCACGTGTAAAATCATCATTGGCTGGAGGAAACATGTGTCGGCTCACCGTTGGGACAGATGTCGTCCGCTCATTGGACCGAAGACGCCTATGATACGGCGACACGTGGCACGGCCCAACAGAGGCCCATTCCTGTGAAAAGGCCGGCCCATTTGACTTGGTCAAAAGGTGGCGGGCCGGCCCACGGAAAGCCTGTTAACGGCCTGTTCGCATATAGCCCATTTACAGCCCGCTAACCCAGGGCCCGTTACGTCCTATCCGAATTAGGTCCAGTAGCATCATCTGGGTCGTCCAATATGATTCAGCGCGTTTTAACTTCCGACCCATGCGTGGCCCATGGCTTCTTTCGGCCCATATGAGGACCTTTGTAACTCTTAGCCCATTAATAGTCCGTGGTGAAACTGACCCGCAATAAACAGTGTATCACTTTATACCCATTAACGACCCGTTATTCCATTGGGCCATTTCCAGCCCAAGTTATCTTTCCGCCTTCTCAGGACCCATTGATTCTTGGGCTCACTTGCAGCATTCGGTTACATACGGCCTGTTACTGTCATTTTCTGCTTGTGGGCCAAATTCAGCCTGTCGTTACAGTCGGCCCGTTTGCGGACCGTTAATACGTTGGGCCGTTTTCATTTAAAAAGAACACGTTGGGCTGTTTTCATAGAGTTATCAAATACGGCCTATTAACGGTCCGTTATGGGCCATGAATAGTACGGCCCATAATTGGCAAAATGATGATACGCCCCGTAGAAGGGCCATGGATCCTACGGCCCATATGAGGCCCATGGATAGTACGGCCCATAGAAGGCCCATGGATCATACGGCCCGTAGAAGGCTCATGGACCCTACGGCCCGTAGAAGGCCCATTGATCCCTAAGGCCCGTATAGAAGGCCGATGGATCCTACGGCCCGTATAGAAGGCCAATGGTCCTACGGCCGAACGAAGGCCCGTGGATCATACGGCCTGTAGGAGGCCCATGGTAACAACAGTCCGTGTGTTGCCATGATTATTTTGGCCTAGTTACAAAAAATAAGCTATTGTGGCCACTAGAAAAACACAGAAAAAGAACTGCAGTGACTATAAGCAAACAACTAAACAAGACAATAAGGAAATAAATAAGCAAGCAATTAAGGCTAGCCTATTACCGCTATTACACATATTACATTCACTGGGCATCAAAGTTCGCCACCAGTGCAAATATAGGGAACAAAGCAGCATATTACATACACTGGCCGTCAAAATTGGCCACCAGTGCAAATAAACGCGGCAGCAAAACAAGAGCATAACTGAAACAACTTCAGAAGAGCTCAAGAAACGTTATCCTGGGTATCCACCATGCTGGCAATAAGCTTAACAAGCTAATTAGCTTTGTCCTGTTTGGCGCTAAAATCCTCCAACGCTTGCTGTTGCACCAGAAAGTATGGATATGAATGCTCCAGGGACTTCCGCAGTCCTGCCACTTCTTGTCGTAGCACAGCTGATCGATGTCTTTCAGCTTGTAGTTGAGACTCAAGAAACTGAACGGATTCAGACAGTGTGTTTGAATGGCTTGTGCAAGCGGTAGTGGCTAGTAACTAGAACACTAAACCAAGATAGGACTTTGGGGTTGTCTCGCTGTCTTCAAGATAGTCTTCCTTAGCTGTTTTATCAGCTTTGTTGGAAACCAAAAAGGATGTGTCACCATTTTGAACCTTATCTGCATTACTTTCTTTATCATTGCTTCATAAGGCACTCTTCCCCAATATTCTGTCAGCATTCTAAAAGAAGAAACAAGCAGACATATAACAAGTTTAGCATGTACTAGTATATGAAACTCATTTCGGTGAACCAGTTCATTAGTAAGGTGGATAGGATTAAACTACCAAGTCTTCTATTGCCAAGTACTAGTACAGAATAAAAGCATCAAACAAACATATATCTATGTCTTGCCAAATCAAAATAGAGACACGGTTCAAATCATATCAGTTCAAGACAAAGCAGTAGTGAAAGAGTACAAAGCATGGGAAACTACATGGCACAACAAGATTTCAGATGGGTACTATGGGTCTACATGTACAACAACACTATTGGCTCTGTTGTGATGCTAGTAATGTGCATGATATGAAAGTCAACTGTATACACAATTGAAATTGAAATCAAAAGAGCTATTGATAAGAGCAAACCTGTTAAAGAAACATGCGTGAACATACCTACTGTGCCATTGGAGTTTCGATTAGATTCTTCAATTTAAAAATAAGTTTGTATCAGTAAATACAGTGATACAAGAGCAAAGCAATCATAGTTAAAAAAGGCGCGCCTAAGCGAGCGCTTAAGCGCGCCTAGGCTCTAGGCGTTGGCAAAACGCATTGCGCATAACTACGCTTAATCTGTGCATAACTGCGCATAAGCATGCGCTTTGGTCAGTAAAGTGCAAGGCGATGGCAAAACACACAATTAACGCCTAGCACTTTTTTGAACTATGATAGCAATGGAATCTTAAATTAGAACAGTTGTTCTTCAGATTTAGGCACTTGTTCTACATGAACAGAGTACAGTAAGACGCAAGAATATAATACCTAAAAATAAAAAATGAGCTCATAGACCTTACCATATTCTTGGTTCGGGACCAGTACAGAACAAGGCGTTCCCAGTCATCGTCCAGTAAATGTGTCTCAGGAGAACATAAGGGAATTTGATGAGTTTCTTTGCCGGTGAAGTACGTTTTCTTCAGGTAATTCTGATATTGCCACCAAGCATTCTTGAAGATAGCAGAGGTATTAGCACAGGTTACCTCATCCTGAGTTTCCAAATCGGTCCTTCTCTATAGAGAAAAATGGGAAAATTTGTTGTATTATAACCATCATGGAGGTAGGATGTATGGGACGAAGCAAAGTAATTGCCATGAATAGCATTACTTACACATAACTCCTGGACAAACACCTGCAACTGGCACTTTCCTTCATCTTCAGTATAATATTTTCAAGATGGGAAGATATGCACATACGATTTAACAAATCAAATGCGATAGATGCTAAACTACGACTAGCTGGTTGTGCTTCCTCCACAGGAATAGGCGTACTAACAGGTGGAGTTGGGGTTTGCCGTGATTGTACTGGCCGTTTGGGCACTGGAGCTGCCTTACTAACTGCTCTTGTTTGGGAGCTCTGTGGTGGAGATGGTTCTGTGTCAACAGGAACTGGGTTACTATCGGCTGGGGTTGGGGTTAGATTGGGTGAAGCTGGTTCTCTGTCCATCGCAGTAGGGGTACAATCTGCAAGAGTTTGGGTTATGTGCGGTAGGCCTGGTTCTTGTGCATGTACAACCGGGGTGCTATCTCCACCAAGAGGTAGCACTGTTTTATTTGAAAACCGTGTTTTTATTCCGCTACATACTGGCATCACCCGCTCCAATTCAAATGGCTGATAAACAGGAAACATAGTTAAATGTACAGACATTGTATGAGAGACAGATGCAATAGATAGTGTGGAAAAAATCGGGCATGAAATAGTTGACATGTATATTGTTTAACTAAAACGGATAGCATGACATAATTTCACATATATGATGTCTATCTAAACTTGATAGTATAGCGTAACATAATTCAAAAATATGATGAATAACTAAACAGGATCGCATGACATAATTCACCTACATGTTATCTAAGTAATCAGGATCGCATCATTTAATTCACATATGTGATTTATATGCTAAACAGAGGGCATTCAATATGATGTCTGAACTAAGAACATGGTGTTGAATATTGTGTATATGATGTCTAAACTATGCAATGCAAGACACCGTATGCATGATATGAGCAGTATAACCGTGCCAGGTTAGAGCATACACCTCAGTAGGGGAATAGGACTGGTCATCTATCTCTGAATCCATCTCTGAGGAGCTATCGGGACCCAACAAGAGATCTGCTTCGACAAGTAGCACTATCTGCTCTGAAGGCCTTGTTTTCACTCCAGATTTTTTCATCTCCCACCAAAATGGCTGATTCACAGGAAGAGTAGTTTAATGTACAAATATTGTCGACAAATGGAAATGTAATGAAGAAAAGGATGGGCAAGATATCATTCAAATATATGATGCTTGGTTAAACAGGATGGCATTGCACATTTCACATGTATTATGGCTGGCTAAAAGACATCAGACTACATAATTCCCATATATGATATAGAAACTAAACAGGTGGCATTACAGAACACGTCTAAACTAAGTAGATGACATATATGATGTAAAAAGTAGGCACTGCAAGGCAACATATGCATGATATGACTAACATCATCATGCCAAGCTAGAGCAAACACCTTGGGGGTAAATAGGAGTAGTCAGCGGCGTCTGAATCCGCCTCCGAACAAATATCTTCCTCTAGATTACAATCTGGAGAGGGGTGGGAAGGGTTTGCCATTGAACCCACCATGGAGCGATGTCTGCATGACATTGTATTGCCGTGCAAAACTCTTCTCTTTTTCTCTACATGTTCAGCATGACTGTGTACAATATCTGACATGCATACGCAAAAATATGGTGAGATTATGTACGGAGAGCATGCAGAAATTTAGAGTGATGTTAACAACCAGTGGATGGATCCAAAAATAATGATAGCAGGCTGATTATTGCTTTAAATTAATAAAAAGACAGATGATGATTGCTTCACTATTTGTTTCTCACCCAAGATGAACAACATAGGCATACCCTAGGTGAACCAGATATTAGACAGACATACTATTCATTGCTACCTCGATATGTGCCCCACAACTAATTTAGAAATCAAGTTTGAACATTAATTTGGACCTGAGTTGGGAGTCCAAGAGCTGAACAGGATGATAAAGTAGCAGATAAGTTTAAGCAATGCATAACATAAGCAGAAACAAAAGAGTGTGACCTCTCCCATGTACTCCTCAGGTTCATCTGCTGAGTCGATGATGATGATGCCGTTGGGGTGGGTGCCGGCGGCAGGGAAGGAGATCTGAGGCGGCGAAAGACGGTCAGGAGTCGTGATGTCTGGTTTGGTGGATGCTTCTGTCGATGGAGCAGCTCAGGTGAGGTGGACGACGTCGCGGTAGGAGCAGGACAAACCACACAAAGTTCCCTTCGACCCGTACCTGTAACTAAAGTAATTCTGTAAGGGCTCATTTGGCTTGCATGATTCTTAAAATGCAGGGATAGGAAAAACACCGGAATAGGATAGGAAAATGCACATGGTAAATAGAGCATTTGTAAACACAGGATTTCTGTCAACTTGGGTGTTTGGTTTACAGGAATTGGAAGAGCAGAGGAATGCAAAGAAACATGGCCAAAATAAAGAGAAACCATATGAAAGCGTGTATAGTTAGAATGTTATTCTGGCACTAATGCACTTGGTCTTGTTTTCATGCATAGAATTTTGAAAAGTAGGTCCAGGTGGATGTTTTGCTTCATTCCTTTCAACAAAATGCATGAATAATTGAATAGTAGAGTGCCATTGGAAAATTCCTTATTGCTATGTTTTTCCGTTGAACCAAAATAGCCCTAATGGATCGACGTGAATGTATAGTAATAAGTGATGCAACAAGTGTACAACCTCTTTGACGTAGCCGTGTCGACCTCAGCATCATTCAATTGGTCGCTGAAGCAGTTGAGGCAGAGGTGGCTATCGGAGGTGTGGAGGAAGATCTGAGGAATCTGTAGACGGCGTCCAGGGCACTGCGCTATTGTGATGGATCGTTCAGTCGTTGGAGCAGCTCCGGTGAGCCGTAAGACGTCAAGGCTGAAGCAGCACAAGACAGACATCGTCAATCTCAAGTGGGATTCTAATAGCATCTCCAATAGATGATGTAAAATGGATGTAAAATTAACATCACCAAAATCACCTGACTACAACAGATGAGGTAAAAACTGTTGACTCTGAACTTAACTGTCGAAACTAAAATTTACTATGGAATCTGAATGCTACTGTCGAAACTGAACGCAATGGTAGCAGAGAGGCACTTGACATGTAGTTTAAGGAGGGCCTGCAGTTCATCTTCAACCTGCACCCCCCTGAGCCGCCAGCCACCATCGATCGAACCGCCGGCCCCAGCGCCGCCTCGCCGCCCCGAAACAACTCGCCACCGTCGCCCCGGCCAGCCCTCTCGGCCCCCCGCCCCACCCTGAACCCTAAGATAGATAGTGGGGTACCTCTCTGGCGAGCCC
>NC_057795.1:37560868-37580222 GCF_018294505.1 Triticum aestivum
TGACCCAAAAGTCGATTCAGTCGACTGAAGTGTGGCTTAATCGGAGCAGAGCAGCATCACGAGCGAGGGGGAGAGCAGCAGCAGCAGCTGGGCGAGCGAGCGATCAACCGAGAGCCGGAGCAGCAGCAGCAGCACGAGCGAGAGAGCGAGAGCTGGAGCAGCAGCAACAGATCCGGCTGGTATGGCCGCTGCCGCCGAAAGGGCCTCGCACTGGGGGAGAGCCACCGTGCAGATGTCGCCCGCGGCGCCGGCTTCAAGGTAGCCGCTCCATGGGGGTGCGGTATGGAGCACCGACGGTGCCGGGGGGTCGAGTTAAGGAGAAGGTGCGATGCGATGAGTGTACAACCTCTTTGGTGGCACCGAGTAGGCCTCGGCTTCGTCCGAGGAGTCGGTGAGGATGCTGCGGTTTCTGTGGAGCAGGTTAAGGCGGTGCTGTGGGGATGGAGCAGCCACAATAGATGAGGCGATCATCAGAGCAGCTCCTTGAAGGTGGAGGACGGGGCGGCTAAACCGGCTGGACAGCGAGATGGATGACGGATCCTCATCCGACGAGGTGGACAAGGGACGTCGAGCTGTTGCGGCGGACGACGTCGTCAGGGAAGAGGTTCCGGCTGGGCAGCGGTGACGTGGCAGACGGAGGAGGGTGGGGTTTCGCGGCTGGAGCGGAGAGGTTATGGCGGCCTGGAATTTCGAATGGTGAAAAGGGGGTGATGGGAGGGGGTGAAGCATGACTTAGGGACGCGCTTGTCCAAAATGTAGGGTGTGTTACAAAAGTACCCCCCACCGATTTGAACTAGCGCCCTTTCGGCTCAGGGTTAGAAGGGGGATTTCACGTGTCGGGATTTGGCAGCTGGAGGGAGTTTTCGCGCGCGTTGTAATTTCGGGATAGCAAGACGCAGGTTGTGAAGGCGCCAGTTTTGGGAGCACGATATCTGAATTTTCGGGATATAACAAGACGCGGGTTGAATTTTAGGGACAAGCCTAACATGTAGTAATATTGTACTTGTACGTACCAAATCAATTCGCACTTCCCTCAATCAAAAAGAAAACGAAAAAAATAAAACTATTCACACCACACAAAGAGAGAGTCTTGCCCCATTTTACTATACAAATGCTATTCAAAGCTACTCCCTCCTTCCATCTATATATGGCCTAATGCGTCTTTCGATGCTAACTTTGACCAAATATTAGAGCAATGATATATGACATGCAACTTACACAAAGCACACCGTTAACTTCGTTTGTGAAAGGTTCTTTCAATGATATAATTTTCACATTCTGCATGTCATGTACTATTAATCTTGTCAATAGTCAAAGGTGGTCTTAAAAATCTCATTACGCCCTATATAGATGGAAGGAGGGAGTATGAATCCATGTTATGTCCGATTAAATTTTTTCGCTTGCTGTATAATGCATGTAACCTACTCATACCAACATTTTAGTGCATTCCAAATGTCTATACTACCACTGCAATTCGAACTAAATTTGAATTTGTTTCTCTATTTCAATAAGAATCTACAATCATGATTGTTGCCAACTTCAACCATCATTCATATATTACCTTAATAAGACACCACATGATTACTATAGGGATAGATATGAACTATGTGTACTACATGAACTCGAATTCTATTTTTTGAATACACTTGATGTTGATTCCAAATAATAGTACATTTGATGTACTAACTATATACTCATAATATAAACTATGTTCGATACGTACACCGTGTTTATCACACAAAGTATAGTGCCCCGCCCCCTACATTATGACAAGTATTTAGACCTGAGTTGCAAAAGCCACACATTAGACCAAATTATAATCAATGTTCTACATTATGATATCTTCTTCAATTATCCGTATCCACCTTTTTATAATGAATTATGATATTTGTTCGTCTTTTACACCTTCACAATCCTCTTCTATTTGTAGCTAGCTAGCGCTAACTTTCTATCGTGCATGCACACGCCCGCCCCCCTCGCACATCCTTAGCGTCCCTCCATCGCGCACGTTCATTATTTCTCTTTAGGTCGTCCACCAGCGGTGTGTGTAGTCCCCCGGCTCCTTCTTTCTGTCACACACCGGTCGATATACCTCTTTAGCCAAGTGTGCCTACAACAAACACATATATATACTTCCCATCTTCTCTTCTGACCATCCATGCCCCCATATGTCCAATAGAATTCCACGCAGGTGCACACTCCCGCCCCTCTTTTCATTAATCACATGCTCGCACACTCCTCCCCCTCGACATGGTAGGCCTCTCGCACCACCTCCTAGCCACACCCTCTCCCCCTGTCTGCCTCTTCGGACCTTATTTGCTTCTAACACATGCAGGCGTGTATATGAAGTGATCTCCCTACATATAGCCAGGTCGACTATAATTCGTTTTCACCCAGCACCAATACACTTACCTCGCTAGTTACATCTCTCCTTTTCTCGGACACACGACGGTTCATCTTCCTATGTAGTTACGCATGCTTACCACAACCATATCTTCTCCCCTCATTATCCTTGAATACCTCCCGACCCGTCTCTCACACGCACGTGCATAGACAGACAAACATCCCCCGCCCTCTCTTATTGATATTGCACTCATACTCTCTGTTTTTCTAGCAGGCCTCTCCCACCATTTGTGAGACGCCACTCCACCACCAACCCTCCGACGCTCTACCTTTATATTTTTTCCAACCTTATTCCTCTGCTACACATATCCATGGATGTCGATCGATCTCCCTCGATACATAGCTAGGTCTCTCTCCTTCCCCACACATATACTAGTCGACCAGTCTTTACCCCCCCCCCCACACACACACCGATAGTCGAACATTGTAGGTAGGTATCCATGCCACGGAGAAGAACTGCACCTCTGCCCTCTCAAATTCCAGTAGGCCACAAATTCGATGGCACTCTTTATCAATCGCGCAGCCACACACTTCATCCCTGTTTTCAATTCTATCGATATCTCACGTCCATGACTCCATTTCACACACATTGCATATGTTATGTTTTTCTGAGTGAGATATCATCAACACATCGCCTCTGTTTCGCACAAACCATCTCTCTCACACACACCCACGTACGTACCTGCACCTAAAGAAGAAGTGCACGTAGGACGCACGTACTCCTGTCTCGTTCTTGGCCACACCCGCGCGGGTACACGATGCAGTTTGTTTCTGTACGAAAAGGCATCCCACGTGATAATTTGACGTGTGTAGCGGTTGTTTACTCGAAGGAGGGTCGGATACCACACCTAGAATATAAAACGATTGCCGTGGGGAAAATGGAAAAATGGGTTTGTCTCTCGTCAGTCTCATCACACAATCTCACACAAGGCCACCGTGGCCTCTCTCTCTCAGCATTGGTCAGTGATCCGGCCGCATCCCGTCCGCCGGCGGAAAGGGAGGATGTGCATCGTCTCTTCGTTCAACGGCATTGAGGCAGCTCGTCCCGATCTGTGGTACCCGCCGTTTTCTCTGACCAAGCTCCGACGCAGTAGGGCCTTCGCCACTTGCTCGCTGCCGCAGTATGAGAAGATCCCGGCCACCGGCACCCTCCTAGTAACATCCCGACGACCCTCAGGTACAGCTTCCTCTGGCCTTGCTCCACTGCCCATCTTCCCTTGTTGCTGCATGTGGATCTTCTTTAATTGTTTGCTTAAATCATATCTCGGCCGGCGTACTTTCCATCTTGCAATCTTGTCCTCAAACCATTTTTGATAAACCACCATGTGTTATCTTTCCCTTTTAACATGAAACATGCTTCTTTTTTGTCGGCATATGTGTCTTCAACTCGTTTTATTGGGCAGTAATTGTTTCCTTTCGACCTCCTTTTGCAAACAGGGCTATCCATTTTCACCTCGTTGCTATTGCGACCTTTTGGTGAACTGCACAAATCACTTTTCTGAAGAGTGTTTTGTGCAGTTCCGCCAAAATGTCACACGGGCAACGTTTTTATATTTCTGTGGGACTGCGGAAAGGGAGATTGGTTTTTCTATCCTCCTCATCCAACTCCGTGCCTAATCTTCTCCAACAAGAAGTTAGTCTTAAGGAGAGATCGTAGAGGTGATCGGCTTCTATTTATGTGTGTTATGTTTCATCATCTAGTTCCACTATTATTGTAATCACATTGACTGGATATCTTTGCAAACAGGGATGGTCCCCCCGATTTTAGTGGAGCTGCACAAAATGATCGGATTGTGGTGTCCTTCATACACCTATTTTTCGGCTACATAGCTGGGTGAAACTAGCTGCCAAGCAATGAACATTGTGCCAAGGAAATGGTGCCATTCCTACCAACAGCATCAATCAATTATATTGTTTTCTTTATTTGTACACCTTCTCACAACTTTGTCTTCAGTTGTGATGTGAATATTGGCCCTAATCTGCAAACCATTGAGATGCATTAGCCATGGTAGTTTCATTTGTATTTGATGGAATGTTGTAACGAGATAATCTCGAGGCAAGACACATGAATCCTAAGTTGAAACCTTTTTTTCCTGCGAGAACCAGAGTTGAAACCTTCATAGCATCACGGTACAATTTCATCAAAATTATACGTACATATAAACAAATCCTGAAGGATTGATAGCAATGCCAGAAACAATTCAAATTTATTTCGCTGACATGTTGGACATCCTTCATCCGGCTCCACCTGCCATGCAGCAATATTGAGTGCACAACACAACTTCAGGGAAAGATTCACCCCGGTCATTGCACTGCAGTAGTAATGACTAGTGAGCAGTCAAATCACAGAGCCCCACCTTCGCCACAATAAGTTGCTCGGACGAAGCAACCATCATTTCTCTGTTCGTTGAATCCGCTGGTACTCCCATTTTCCCACAGTAATAAGTTGCTCGGGCGAATCAACCATCACTATATCCGCTCACGTGTGATGACCACAGGAGCTATCCATTCAGATTGCATGTTAAAAAAATAAAGGTCGATAACTAATGCGGCAAACTTTCAAAAAAAACTAATGTGGCACCTCGTGCCAACGCGTCCAGATCGCATTTTGCACGATAAATTACACACCATGTTTCATTGACATGTTGTCCCGTTCCAACATATCAGTGAGACGATGGCGAGTAGTAGGACTATTTCCGAACCGACGTGTAGGTCGTGGCGCCCCTTCGTGAACCATGGCAAACTGGCAATCGTCCACCGACTCTTCGCCTTTCACTCTCGATTTGGAACTGCTGTCGCACGCTCTTCCTCTCCCTCCTCCATTTTCCATCAGCCCTTCACCCTTTCTTCTGCCATTGTTCGATCGTCTCCTCCATGGAGGGAACAGGACGGAAACAACCCCGTTATTCGTGCCCCGATCTGAAAGATGACGTGGTGGAGGAACTCATTGATCGGTGCGATGTCATCACCTCGCCTAGCATGGCAGGTTCGTTCAAGCCCATTCTTGACTCAACTAATAACATCATTACAAGGAACCCAAGAGTCAAGGAGCGGTTTGATCTCCCCTATCTTCTTAGCCGTGACTCTGATGACTGGCGCCGTCACGACGGAGGCCTCGCCCTGTGCAAGTTGATGCCGCTTGATAATGATACGTATGATGTTAAGATGCCATCGCTTGAGGGCAAGGCTTGGGCAGGCGCAAATGGAGATTGGGTTGTTTACATTGGGTCCAACTGCAAGTGGGAACTTGTGAATGTGTACACTCGTGACCGGGTTCCACTTCCAAAAATCTCAGCAGACAGCCCAGAGGTTGAGCACACCGGTATTGTACGCACGTTCAAATACAATAATGGTGACTGTATTCTACAGAAGATAGAAATTTCTCGAGTTCCCAACCGCTCTTGGAATTACAACAACTATGAAGTTGTTGCTATCTTCGACAAGATTGTTGCCGTCCTTGCTGGTTTGACTCGATGGATATTGCTCAAAAATCAGTTTCTATACACGGATGAGTACTGTGATGCAATTGAATACGAGGGCCTTGTGTTTGCTGCCACCACTCACGGCACTGTTTTTGCATGGAATCGTTGTTTCGGTACGTTTGTCTTCCATCGTAATTATAATTGTTTCATCCACATGCATGCGGGTTAGCAAGTTTCCCTTTACTAATTAACCTTCTTCTTGTGTTTCCAAGGTCCTGCGAACAGTCCACCACCTATACTTGAAGATTTTTATAACCAAGGGGGAGATGACGACGGTGATGATCATGAACATGAGGACGAGCAGCGCCCATATACTATTTGGCGCTTGGCAACTAATTCCGATGGATCACCTCTTCTCGTGTGTATGCAGCCCATTGATGATGTTACTGCTAAGGAAGCAGGTGTCGTCTCCCATGGTCGCACTCTCCAGACCTATTCCAACACCCGTTGCATGGTATTCGGGATGGATACTAGTGTGCTAGCGCCAACTCCTTCTCCCTAGTACAGAATTGATAGTCTTGGAGAAAACTCGCTCTTCCTTGGACAAAACTATCCAATGATGGTGAAAGGCGATCCAACTACTGTTGACACAACGTTACTACCATTTATGAGAAGCAACTGTGTCTATACCTCGGACATTTGGGTGGTTCCCTACCTTGGTACTGATATAGTAGGCCGCTTCAGCCTGGATGATCAGTCCTGCGTTGGTCTCCAGATTGACAATGGATGGCCCGTCCAAGAGAATCACTTGTGGTTCAAAGCAAGCGTTTCCAATGCCGGGGAATGGTTGAGTTGAAGTTCATTTCATTGCTTGTTATTTGTTCTGTGGTGAAAACTTTAGTATTTATAATGTATCCTCGTTGTCAATGTGGGTTGATGACCTGTTGTATGTAATAAAAGGATATGCCTGTGATAAACTTACTAAATTTATGAATGGCTTTCGAGTCGCTTCTGTGAGTTAGCGGTGCGACCAGGCAAAAAAATATTTTCCGAATACATAATTGTACGTGCATTGCAATAGGTTATCGGATGAGGCCAATCAACAATAGTAGTACACTATTTGTACTAGCTTCACATGCTTCGCGCGTTGTGCGGGTGTTTTTAGTGTAGCCATATTGTACTACGTAACCAGCACCTCGAATCCTCGATACTAGTAGTACTATATAGTAAGTAGTAGGAGTAGTAGGGTGGCATGGGCCAGAACAAGCATTCACATCCAGGAGTACGGCACACGCCACCAGCACGAGTTCCATCTGACATCATATTTCGTGGAGTCCGTGCTAGAGCAATCTCTTCAACCTCATCGTTTCTCTAACTCAGCCATCACGCGGCGGGCGAGGTGGGGGTTTTTCTGAGAGTCGGTTTCCTTAACTGCGGTCCCACTTGTAAGGCTAACTGCAACGCACGACCCCAAACGGACCTCCGTTTTGCACGAACTCCAACGATAATTTTGACTAGAAAAGCAAGACCAAAGAAAACAAGAACCACAAGAATACATTTCACTACTCCTGTAAGTTGGATTAGTGCCTTCTCGATGCATTCAATGTTGATCTGCGGAGGCTCGATCTTGCGTGCTTCTTTCTTCTTCGAGTGTAAAGAAGTAGAGGTTGCTTCCTCGTATCTAGTCTCATGTCTAGCCTCTATTCTAGTACTCCCTCCTGTCTGTTTTTCTCTGCGTCTAAGCAGCAACACGCATACCAAGTAGGAGTATCAACAAGTGCACTAATCTCATCTATAGCCTCTGTGCTAGCTAAAAGTGATAGAACATCTACTAAATTGCGCTCTATCAATATATGGATGTACTCTTCTTCCCAATACAAAAACTTGCATCCATTCTACTCCCTCCATTACACAATACATGCCTTCTATTTGTCAAAATATATATGTATCTAGACATGTTTTAGTATATAGGTACATCCATTTTTGGACAAATGGAAGTCAAGTATTTTGGAACGGAGGGAGCACACAATAAAATTTTTAAGTTAGTACAACTAGTCTAATCCGAGAGCACAACCGAAGATTTGGTCGGGTTCTTCCTCCTTTTGCCGACACGTGGGACATCCAGCATCCAGGTCATGTCATGAAAGAAAATAGAGTGGTAGTTGAAGCCACGAGATGTGCATCTTGGGTTAAACTGTAAATAGAATCTTACTACTCTTGAGTAACTCCAATAGCGGCCATCGAAGATCTTTCTTGGATTTGTTTTTCATCACCAGCACGTTGAGGTGAAAGATGTGCAGGTTCAGTGGGTCCTCTTGTGTTTTTACTGACATGTGGGGCCACATGTGAGCAAACAGACGATGGGCTCCACGCGTCCGCTGGCTGGATGAGAAGAGAGATAGAGGAGGGCTGAGCATAGGCTGCAGGAAATTTGTTCTACGTAACCAGCACCTTGATATTCGCATGTGGTTGTTTCTAGAATAAAAAAAGGAGGTACCTCTACTTATGTTACTCCCACTATGCCTAGCCTAAGGTTAGTAGGTGACCTTGCGCTTGGCTCTTTGCCTCTTCCGGAAGTCGATGGTTCTACAGTAGTGCTTCTGGCAATCTGACACCAAATGAACTGATGCACGTCCACCGCTTGTAAGAAAAAGTTTCTCCTCGTGCTGCGAGCCACCGCGCATGCGTTGGCGAGAGAGAAGGCGTAATCAAGCTTCTCGTCGTTCTGCGAGTTTACGGGACACATCAAAGTTATTTACTAGTAGTACGTACTCTCTCCAAAAAAGGGTTGACCATGTCATTGCTACCATCCCGTGCTCCATCGTTGAGTACGTTCACTATTCACGCGCCATTCACGTGCCATCGAGGAGAAAACATATTGCGTAGGTGCCATCAAAGTGCACGACTCACTTACGGAAAAGGGTTTCCCCCCGCTTTCCCCCCGCACGACTCACTTACGCACTGCTTATCTGATTATCTCCATTTTCTTGCATGACACGTGCTTCTTGATGCTAGATGTCTCGCATGTTGGGAAAAGGATGAACAAAGCTCACGTAAAAGAAAAGAGTTGAAGAGCATAGATTCCCGACGACCGAGGAGGAGCAAGGAACCTCGCGGTGGAGCGTCTGCAAGGAACCTTGCGCGTTTTCCCCTGTTTTTTGCCGCCTTCCCACCTATAAACAACTAAAAGAACATGAACTTTTTGCTAACCACTAAAAACGGTACATCAGGATGCTAAGCTAAAGATGTTTTATACTCCCTTTGTTCCCAAATATATGTCTTTTTAGATATTTCAATAAGGGACTACATACGAAACAAAATGAGTGAATCTACACTCTAAAATATGTACACAAGCCAACGCACTAACTCCATCCGATCCAACTCATGCACATACGCACACAGCATGGAGCACACAACGCATGTACACAAGACGTGCATGCACACACGCTCGGTCGCATAATGCACGTGAATATCAGATGCATGCGCACACACTCGGCTGCATGGAGGCATGTGCCATCCACGGCGATGTCCGGTTCGTCGTGCTACGACGAAGCTCGCACGCAATGGCGCATATGCATCTCTTGCAGCACCTCTTTGCCGTCGTTGCTCAACTACTAGTCGGAGACGAAGTCGACCGTAGCCTCGGCCTTAGAGCTAGCACCGATGGAAAAACACGCACGCTGCACGCACACGAGCACATACGGAGTGCCCACGACGTGGTGGTGGTGCGTCCCCAGTCGCCTCTACTCCTTCTGCGCATGTTGTCTATCAAGGTGGTTGCATGCTAATGATGATGTGGGTGAGATCTTCTAGGACTCAGATGATGACGAGGAAAATTATGAGACACAAGGTGACATACACCGTCAAGCTCCATGGTCAAGGGGTTGCTAGTAAGTGCTTAGATGTGCTTAGAGCAAGTACAATAGAGCTGAGTCAGCGGGCTATAAGGAATAAGCAGTAGTATATTTCTGCTTAGGCTGGTTGTAATGGGGAGTATCATATACTAGTATCATGCATATGATACTAGTGTATGATACTACCTCCGTAATGCATAGTATCATATAGTAGTATCATGTAGTACTCTATTCATTGTCATGCATGACACAAAGTAGCTTAGCATTTATTATGATGCGGTATCATGATATGATACTCCACTCTTTCTTTCTTCATTTAATGCTATGACACCTCGTCAAAATTTCCTAGTTGGCATGCATGATACTACCATTACGACCAGCATTAGTTGAAGGAAAGAGAAGAGGAGAGAGAAGGTAAGCGGGATCTTCATGAAGAGCCAGCTCTAGCATGTGATCCTAGGCACTTTGTACATGTTGACTATAAGATGGGATGTAGGCTTATAGCCAGCAGCTGGCTATACTATTAATGCTCTTTAGATGAGGTGCTAAGTGCATTACGTTGCTTAGTAACTCAAGTGTTCAATGCATAGGTGCTTAGTTTATTGGTGCCACATCATATTTTATGCCTACGTGGCAGGCTTAGCAGCTATACATGGTGGAGCACTGGGAGAGGCCAAGGGTGGTCATAGTGGGGAGTAACTTGTACTGTAACATATTACTATGTTACTCTAAACATCTCTATAAACCGGAAAGGAGGGAGTAGTAACATAGACTAGTGTCATATGCAGAGTATGGGAGCACATGATATTTCCCCGTTCGGACCGATCCCAAGTTGGCTTCTCACCTTCTTGGCCCAACAAACACCCCTCCCCCCTCCCCCGCGCGCTTCCCGCCTGGCGCCAGCTAAGCCCGCCGCTCCACATTGATGGCAAGTCAGGGCGACGCAACCTCTCACTGCTTCCGCTGTTGAAGCGGCGCGCCGGCCGAGGGCACCACCCGCTACACGCCTGGCATTTCAGACTACACAGTGCATAGTAACTTTTAGAGCAAGTACTATAATTAGATGACATAAGCAGGCTATAAGGATTTAAATATAGTATTTGTGATTAGTTGAAGGAGAGAGAAGAGGAGAGAGAAGAGAAGCGGATTATAAACATGTAGCCGGTTGTACTCCAATATACTCTACTTTGTGAGACAAAAGGTGGGGCCATTATTATTATTGTCGACAACTCCGCACATGATTTGACCTAGGCAGCCGCCACCTCCAAAAACCTAAGGTTTTCTGCCTCCTGCCGGCGCCGGCGCCGGTCCGTCCCGTCTCCGGTGGCCTTATGGCCATGGAGATGGAGTGGATCTCAGCCCTTGCCGGTGGAAGGGCTCCGTTTTTAGATCTTTTTTCAACCTTTGTTAGGGTTTGTATCCTGCTCAGGAAGGCGAGACGGCGGTGGCTCCCTGGAGATGGAATAAAGGTCTCCCCGCCTAGCCCCCATTCCGGTGATGTGGAGGTGTGTCTCCGGCGGATCTTTCTTTGGTGGATTTGTTCGAATCTGTTCGTCGTTCGTGTTCGTTTGTGTGTCCTCAGGTTTGATCCTTTTGATCTAACTCTTCATCTGTGGTGGTTGCTGTTCTGGTGTGTTGGTTCTATGGAGCCTTAGCACGACGACTTCCCGACTGTCTACTACAACAACGTTTGCCTAGCTCCGGCGAGGGAGGGGCGATGAAAGCGGCGCGCCTTCGGCTCGCTTCAGTGCTTGTAGTCGTTGCTAGGTGGTCTACGTATCTAGATGTAATTTTTTATTATTTTCAGTGTTCGTTGTACTATCATGATTGAAGATGAATAGATTGAAAGTTTTGCCCCAAAAAAATGATATTGTATTTATACTAAAGGGACTAACAGACGCCTTAATTACTCCCGTTTTTTAGACAAACCTTGGTGGGGCTATTATTGACTCTTTTTTGAGCTATTATTGACTTGGACGTGGGGTTTGGGGGCCAAAGGCCTACTATTATACTCCGACCTGACATGCTCTACCCTAGTCGTCGATCTATGATATGGTTTCGCACAGTTCTAGATCTTAGCACCGCCATGCAATTCTTCTCCAGCCCTCCTTCTGGCATGCACCGCGAGAAGGGACAGCAGTCCTCTGAACCCCGCCTTTCGTGATCCTGTACGGGAGAGGGGCGATAAGGTTTTTGGGAAGCACACTCCTGTGACTACTGCCAGCGACGACTTCCTCAACGACAACCTTCTTCCCCGACCTCGGTAACCTCTTGATCAACGACATGAGTGAAAACATCAACCACATCGGTTCTGCTCCCGCTGTACAGTATGTGATTCTGTCCTCCTGGTTTAGTCCGCATCATTACTTTGATGTTCGCAATTGTCGTCATGATCTTTTTACTGCTGATTCAGATTTAATCTCATACTAAATTGCTCATATATTCAACAATCCAATCCAAAAACCTGATCACAGGCAATTTACTCTGAATGGTTTTGCTGCGCTTTTGAAGCCGCCTACTTTTAAGGGGGTGCAATATAAAAGGTGGCGCACAAGATCAGTATATTGGTTTTAGATCATGTACTGCTATGACGCCACTAAGGGTAAGCCTGAGGGCGATCTTAATCCTACATAGCAGGAAGCTTTTCAGAACATGGATACCCTCTTCAAAGTCGCCCTGCTGAGTGTTCTTGAAGATTCCATTGTGGATTCGTATATGTTGTTTGACAGCAGCAAAGACATGTGGCTCGCGCTCGAGGCCACGTTTGGGCCCTCGGGCACTGATAACGAGTTGTACGTCATGGAGCAATTCTGTGACTACAAGATGAATGATGAGCGCTCTGTTGTTCAGCAGACTCATGAGATACAGTCACTCTCTAAGGAACTTGAGTACTTTAAGTGTGCGTTGCCGAACAAATTTGTTGCTGGGACCATCATTGCCAAGCTTCCACCTTCATGGAACGATTTTGCTACTTCTCTGAAAAACAAGAGACATGAGTTTTCTATTTTGGATCTCATTAGCACTCTTAATTTTGAGGAGAAGGCGAGAGCAAAAGACACACGTGCTCGGGTCGCCGAGGGAGCTTCTAGTGCCCACATGGTACATGAGAAGAACTTCCAGCCCAACCAGCCCCAAAACGACAAGAACAAATCTCATGGGAAAAGAAAGTTTGATGCAAAGAACAAGCCGTCACATTCTACCAACTTCAAGAAGAATTCTCATAACGGGAAGGGATACAAACCTTAATTTTGGTAGCACCGCACAAAATTTATATGGCTGCATCTACTTGCTGTCAGCTAACCTCATGGTGCTCCAGGTATTCCTACATTCGTAACTAGGTACAATGACCACCGCAAGATGAAATTAGCTTATTCTTACGTTGACTTGCTGAATGCAGCACAGAACGATCCTGTCATGTGTGGAGGAGCAAACAAGCAGTGCAGCCGAAGGTGGAAATCAACCAAGGACTTATGAAATTATATGTAATCTTCCTCAGGCAGGTCAGTATCCCCTTCGTCCAGATGATCAATTGCAAGATGAGGCAGCTAGCTAGATGTGGAGTTGCCAACATGCTCAAAGTGCTCGCAACATTGAGAAGAAACAAGCATGCCTAGGAAATTAATGTGTGCGCAAGGAGGCCCTTTGCTCAGAGAAGCATCGACCGATTTTCTTTATTTCCACACCTTCTCACAGTTTTGTATATTGGTTATAGTATGGTGAATCATTGAGATGCATAGACATGCTGAACTTTTGTTCTTCTGAATGTTAGTTTAATGTGAGTGTCTGCATCCAGTACCGCATCCTCTAATTTGGTGGATGCACAGAGAAAATAAATCTCCTTAATTTACTCCACAACCATCCTATTAAATAGGCCTAGTAACAAACCAGGCGCATGCAGTGGCCGGCGAGCACATGCATCCTGCATGCATGGCCAGTCATGCAGCCACGCAAAAGAAGAGAGCGGTTCTTGGAAAAAAGCAAGTAGTTAGTGCAGCGGGCCTTATAAATACGAACAGCTCGCTCTCCCGCTTCAGTATCCCCACCCAATTCCCCCCGCTCCCCAATCTTCCTCACTCGTCCAGAAAACCCCACTCACCTTCTTCCTCACTCGTACAGAAAACGCCTGCTCCTCTTCTTCCACTCCTACAGAAATCCCCAGCCCTCCTTCTTCCCCACTCGCACTGCCACTAGGCTCGTCTCTAGCTACTCTACTCAAACCTGTGAGCTCGGCGCGACACCCACAAGGAAAATGGAGTCGGCTGGCCCCAGAGCCAAGAAGATGAGGCTCCCGCCAGCGGCGACGCCGGTTGTAGATCCCGCACCCGGTAGCGCGGGGAGAAGCGGCAAGCCCTCCCCACTCGGCTGAGGAACCGGTAGAATCTCCAGTGGACCGCATCAGCGATCTCCCGGACGTCATCCTTGAGGAGATCATCTCGCTTCTCCCCACCAAGGATTTCTGCCACACACAAGTCCTCTTAACTCGGTGGCGACCACTATGGCGCACCGCGCCCCTCAATTTCGACTGTCGTCAGATATCTGTCCTTCCTGAACTTGATCTCATCAGAGCCATCGTCTCTTCTCACCAGCAGGGCCCCGTTATATGCCTCTGCATCTCGACAAGCTACCTGTTGTCCATACCCAGCTAGGTGGACGCTTGGCTGACATCCCCTGAATTCGGAAAACTCCAGCAGTTTGAGTTCTACCATTACCACGAAAGTTTCATACCACGAACATACCAAGAATTCGTGCCCACACCACCGTTGTCCATCTCGCGGTTTTCCTCCTCTCTCCACATCGCCACCTTCGCTCGGTGCCATCTACCAGACGATCTGGTACAAATGCTTCGACTCCCACTGCTAAAAAAAACTTTCGCTTGTGGTGGTTTATCTGTCGGAGGCCTCATTGCACAACATCATCCACTCCAGTTGCCCTGCCCTGGAGCGCTTGCTGATTGTTTTGGGAATAGAAATCTGTATCAGTTGTCTCCAAATAAAGTTGCCTCACCTTAAAAGCATTGGAATTTGTTTTGAAGGACAGTAGCTCATCATCGAAGATGCCCCTTCACTTGAAAGGTTGCTCCTTGATAATTGTTATACACCTTCAGAAATAACAGTCGTCTCTGCGCCCAAACTGGAGACCTTGGGTGTAATTCTTGACCCATTTAATAATCACAAGGAGTTGGTGTTTGGCTCCTCACCTTTTCAGGTACCGTATATTATCATCTACACATTTGTAATCATATGCTGCATTTTTCATTTGTGCGCATAAGTTTTATATCATCTTGGAGTACACTTTGGGGACTAATATTATGTTATATGCTCAATGAAGAGTTCGTCCATTGATAACCTGTCAATGCTGCTGGATTCTGTCAAGATCATATATATCAGAATGCATAGTTTTGATCTGGACATAATTATTGGCTTGCTGTGATGCTTTTGATCTCTGGAGAATTTATACATAGAGGTGATGATTTCATGCACATTGAAAGCCCGTATATATTGTACTAGAATTAACTGTTCAGCTGTCGTTCTTTCGACATACTATTTTTTCAGACCTTAACTGTTTTCAATCTTCATGTCTACTTAGGCAGAACCACATGGAGAAAACCATATAACCAATCGTTGGTGTAATAAGCACAAGGATTTTCTCCGTTCTCATGACATTCATTTGAGGACAATAATGATGGGACGATATGCATCCAACCAGGCAAACAGAAGCTTTGTCACATTCTTCCTGTTGAATGCGAGGCTACTATTGTCCATCGGGCTTAATTTTTACAGCAAGAGATTTCTCACGGACGAACATGTTGAACAGCAAAAAAAGAAGTTTCAGGTGGACAAATGGGCTTCTAAACGTGCTCGGCTTCTATTTACAACAAGTTGTGGACATCCTAAAATAGTTTTTTTTGCACATGATGTTGATTTTATAGATCAGACCGATCCATTTGTTTGTGACTGCAAAAAAGAGTGCTTGGGTTAGATGTTACTGTCATGTTCAATCTGGGTTTTGTCTAAAAATTTGATGAACAATTAATCCTTGGGCTTTTTGTACCATTTATTTGCTTGACTTCCATGTTGTTGCCCTCGTACTCCCCTTCACCTGCCACTACACTGCCGCATCTTCCATGGCTGTTGTTCGTTCCCGTCCGAGGCCTTGTCGTCATTCTCCGCCTTGGTTAGCTCGTTGTGCTCCCCGCCGTCTAGTGTTGTCAACATGGTCAACAACCAAGAGGAATCAGGAGATGATTGTACGTGGAGAGGCTGACAGTAGGGACCCACCAGGGTCATTGCATTTCGCAAGTAGGTGCCTCGTTATTACAAGCCAAAACAATACTTCCTCCTAATTGTTTGACAACTAGGTTCCACGCCATTGTCAATGTAGTCAATAAACGAGAAAATTACACAACGAGCGGATAACACCAGGGACCTAGGAGCTCCCCCAATTGTTTTTCAGTTTCAGAGACGGAGCTCAACTGCGCGCTGTGCGGGGGCTGTGGCCCGTCTAGCCCACGCTTACGCTTTTATTAAGCACATGACGAGCCCAGTTGATATTTTTTTCTTTCTGAAATTGGCTAGCCCATTTCTTTTTTTTGGAGAATACCAAAACGAGGCCTACTTGCTTTTCTTAGCCCTGTTGGGCTGCAAATCTTTCAAGACGAGGAGGGATAAGAAATGGGCTTCCCCAGAAAACGGGCTATAAGAAATTGGTTGTAAATTTTTAAACCAAGGCCAACCGGCAATTACATTAAAATATCATTTTTTTCCAGGATTTCTCTACTCTCTACTCTTATAAAAACCAAAGCCAACTGCCAATTACATTAAAATATCATCTTTTCACCCACAAGATAAACTACTCATACAAATGTATCTTCATGTTCCGTGCAACGAACGGGCATCTTGCTAGTTAAGATTCTAAATTTCGTTTAATTTTTTTGCGGAGAATTGTTTTTTGAATTTTATTTTGATATAATTTTTTGAAAACTATTTTTAACGTGACTCGAAATTTCGTGTTTAAAAGAGTTCGGACCCCACCGAAATATGCAAAATTTCGTTGAATTTTTTCGCAGTGCCCAGAATATATGGTCTGTAATGCTAATAAAAAGAATATGGGCTTCAAATATCCTTAAGAATTAGCAAATGGGCTGTAAATTATTGAAAATAATGGCTAATGGGATGTATACTGTTTTCCACAGATTTGGAGGCTGACTTCTGGGCCTACTAGGTTTACGATGACGCTTTCCTAAAAAAATTGACGCGTACGCAAGGCTTTGTCAGCTTAGTCAACACAGAGCAATGATTGTTGGATGTCCATCCAACGGCCGCCGTGCTTCTTCAATCTCTGATCTTCCTGCTCCAGCCGCCCAAACCAGCGCCGGTGGGACTGCCTGCTTCCTCCTCCCATGGCTGGCTGTGCTGCCGCCAGGCCATCCCTCTAACCACCCAGACATCCTGTTATTTTCCGGTGACGTCAGCCTCAATCCGCAGCCGACCAGTCAGCGCTCGTTCTCCCCTCAGCGTGGGCATCCGCTGTGGTGGCTTCGCCGGCTCCAGGTGGTTCTCTTCCTGGGCCCCGCCCTCGTCCACCGCGTTTGTGCTCTCAGCGCGGCGAGGTCAACATGGTCAACAAACAACAGCCATCGGAAGAGGCTGACAGTAGGGGCCCACACGGGAAAATGCCTCCTTATTATGCGCAAAATAATGATTCCTCCACCTGATAGTTGGGACCCACCGTAAGGGACTCTGTATTTCACGAAAATCGTTCCCCCCGCTGTCAGCTCGGACCAACCGGAAATGCCTCCTTATTACACACAAAAAAATGAATACTCCCCCTGCTAGCTGGGACTCACCTTGGTGGGAGGCTGACTTGTGGGCCTACTAAGTTTACACGGACGGAGGGCTTTGTCAACTTAGTCAATATGAACGACTCTAGCTCCAGTGACCGCACGATGTCCATCCAACGGCCGTAGTGCTTTTTCAACCTCTGGTCTTCGTGCTCCAGCCACCCAAAGCAGCGCCGATCGTGTCGCGTGCTCCTGCCTCCCGTGGCCGACTGTGATGCCGCGGAGGCCTAACCGCCCCCTACTACTCCCACCGCTGGCCAGACCATCCCTCTACTAACCCACACCCCCTGTTATTCTGCGGCGACGGCAGCCTCACCCTCGTACTCCTCTTCGCGTCTTCCCCGGCTCCGCGTCGTCCCCTTCCTAGGCCTCGCCGTCGTCCACCGCCATGGTGCTCTCGGCGCGGCGTGGTCAATGTGGTCAACGACCGACTTCCATCGGAAGAGTACTGTGCATGGAGAGGCTGACAGCTGGGTCCACGGCGGCCGCAAGGAAGTGCCTCCTTATTACGCGCAAAATAATTATTCCGCCACCTGACAGCGGGGACCCACCGGACGGGCCACCTATTTCACGAAAAAAATGTTTCGCCCTGACTGCTGGGACCCACCAGCTACATCTTCGCACGCAAGGAAATGCGTCTGGGCAAAAAAAATGATTCGCCCCCCTGACTGCTGGGACCCACCAGCTACATCTTCGCACGCAAGGAAGTGCGTCCAGGCAAAAAAACAAAACGATTCGCCCCTTGACTGCTGGGACCCACCAGCTACATCTGCGCAGGCAAGGAAGTGCGTGACAATCAGGACCCACCTGGTCGAAGCGTACGTAGCATTGTCATTCTGGTCGCGAACGTGTACGTACATACTGGTCGATGTAGAGGCGCGCACGTGTCATAGTAGAGGCGCGCATGTGTCGTAGTAGAGGCGCGCACGTAGCATGTACACGTACGTACATCAGCGAGGATGCAAGAAAGAAAATACGGCCACATACGTACATACGGGCAGGGTCTCGAACGCCTACTCGCGCATACGTATATGGCTGGGTCGGAATGGAGAAACAGAGTCGTCGTCGTGTTCATGGGGAGGCAACGGAATGCGTCGTGTTCATGGGGAGGCAACGGAATGCGTCGTGTTCATCGGGAGGCAACGGAACGCGTGGGAGCCTACCGGCTTGGACAGAACAGATGATGGAAACGAGGTCTGGCGTACCGCAGAACGGAGGAAACGGCCTTGTGTTCGACCGGCCACGTTTGGAATGGGGTCCTGTTGATCGGGAGGGGTGTGGCGTACCGCAAAACGGAGGAAACGGACCTCCTACGGTCGAAACGGGGGTCCTGTTGATCGGGAGGGGTGTGGCGTACCGCAAAACAGACGAAACGGACCTCCTACGGTCGAAACGAGGGTCTTGTTCATCGGGAGGAGTGTGGCGTACCGCAAAACGGACGAAACGGATATGTGTTGGAGCGCTACGGTCGAAACGGGGATCCTGTTCATCGGGAGGGGTGTGGCGTACCGCAAAACGAGACTCCACGGGATACTGTTCATCTCCACCATCGACCTCCTCCAGCCTCCATGGGCTACCGTCGACCTCCTCCAGCCTCCACGGGCTTCTGTTTATCCAGCCTCCACCGCGCGCTACTCCACCGGCTACTGTTCAACCACCCCTCCACCGTCTACTATTCATCCAGCCCTCCACCGTCTACTGTTCATCCAGCCCTCCACACCACGTGGTCCTGTTCAACCACCCCTCCACCATCTACTGTTCATCCAGCCCTCCACACCACGGGGTCCTGTTCATCCAGAGGCAACGCCACCGCTCACTGTTTATCCAACCCCCCC
>NC_057795.1:37580518-37585680 GCF_018294505.1 Triticum aestivum
GATCGATCGCTCGGGTTCAGTAACGCGTAGCCTGCAGTGCAATTGCTCGGGTTCAGTTAGACCCAACGCCTCGCCCGGGTTCAGTTAGAGCCAACGCCTCGCATGTGTATGAGAGAAACGCGCATCGCTCGGCCCCCGACCTCCCACCGTAACAGGCACCTCCCCGAAATTTTCCTCCCCCTCGCTTCTACCATGGTTTTTTCCGTCATGGACGGCCCAAAGAATGTCATGCAGCTGCGTGTCCGGCCCGCCCAGGACAAAAAGCCCATTTTCTATCATGATTTTTTGTCATAGAAGTAGGAGCCCGCCACATCTATGATGATACCGGGTTTTGTCACAATTATCATCATAGAAGTGTCATATGTATAACAGAAAAAAAAATTGTTTGGCCCAAAATGTCACGGATGTGTCTTTTTTTTATAGTGGTGAGATTGCAAGTATCTTGGAAGCCTGCGCACTCTCTTTTTATTTTTGTGGGACTATCTTGCAAACGATCGTCTGCCGATGGACGACATGTCACTCTGCTCTATTAATTCCTGATTCCTCTCATTTCCATTGGTAAAGGTTCGACGCTTCACGAGTTTCCTTCTATTTACTCTTTCTCGTAGATATCTGTAGAGGTATTTCTCTACGAAAGAATGTGGAAAACAAGAACTACGAATGACACACACGATGGCTTGCTCACTTTTATTCCCAACGCCTAGTGGCCAAGATGGCACTGCTCATTGATTGCACCACAAAACTGCAAAATTCCGTATGGTGGTATTACTGTGAGATGTTTTGATTTTTTTTTCCCGATATTCTAACATGTCTACGTTTTTTTCTGATTAATAACATGTCATGCATGTACGTAGTTAGGAGACTAATACTGAACCATTTCCCATCCCTCTAACGGCTTCTCCACTTTTGACCATCCATTTTTGTTATGGGAGTACCTAGAACTCATTTAGATGAGATATAATTTGATCTCATTCATTTTGAAAATAAGAACAGATACAACCCACATCAGCACAGACGCTTCTTATAGCATCACATCCAATGGTTATAAAAGATGAATGAGACCATATTATATCTCATCTAAATGAGTTCTAACAAAACTGTTTTGTTATTGGTGCATTCTTGGTGGTCAGGTCTTCACCTTAGTCCGGCCTCCACCCCAAGTTGTAATTCCTGGGCTAAAAGTCTTAGGGCTGCTACAAAGGAAGAAAAATCAGAGCCCTCTAGTAAACTTGGCCCCTTTTCCCGGCCCAGTCAGCCAACCCACGAAATGCCACATGGTCGATTACTGTACCCCTAAAATGAGTGAAAAGTATAAAACCAGCATAATACTAGCGTCATAATAAAAGAAACTGCCACAATATAAGCAACTGGCAAAAAACACCGAATACAAAATAAAATTTTTACATAAAGCAATAAACGTAGCTTGACTGCGACTTTGATATGGCAAAGGGCTGATGTGGTAAAGGGGTAACGGCGCCTAGGTGAAAGACATTAAGGGCTCGTTGAAATTGTAACCTTTTCGTCTAAAAAAAATAACACAATTGACACCGATGCCATCGCCTGACTCGCGTAACCCTTTCAATGGAGCCGCTCATCCATGGATATCCGGATCAACCAGGGCTTGACGGTGCTTAGGTCAAGCGTGCTCATCATAGTGCGCCAGAGGTGGGTGAGGATGGTCTCGAACCACCTTAACGGTGGGCGTTGGCACGAGCCCTGCAATGAAGTCCTTGGTGAAGTGGGCCTTATGGATGTCGATGTTATTTTCTGCGTCTTCTCCGTGATGATGGCCGACGGTGGCGATCGGTGTAGGAGAACGGTTCTGCTTGCTGCCTTGGTCGTGCTCGAGGAGAGATGCATATGCAAAACTTGCCGCTCAAAGACGCCTTCGAGATAGCATCACTCGAAGACGTCTATGCAAAACTTGCCGCTCCACTGCGGTGTTCACGCATCTTCGAAGCTCGCACACTCTCTTCTTGTCCCTATGGGACTATCCTGCAGACGCTCGTTTGTCGATGGACATCATGTCACTCTGTTCTTTTAATTCCTGATTCCTCTCATTCCCAGTAGTAACCGTTCTATGCTTTGTGAGATTACTTCTATTCACCCTTTATCATAGATCTCTGTAGAAGTGTTTCTATGAAAGAATGTGGAAAGTGAGAACCACGAATGACACTCATGATCGCTTGCTCCCTTTTATTCCCCGAGGCTCAGCCCTCACTGATTGCACCACCGAACTGTCCTACTCCACAGGGTCGTATTATTTTGAGATGTTTTACTTTTTCATGTTTTTTCTACCATGTTTGTCCTTTTTATTAAATTGTCATGTGACAGTAAAACTGAACCATTTCTCACCCCTCTAACGTCCTCGTCATTTCTGGCCATCCTTTTTTGTGATCAGTGCGTTCTTGATCGTCGGATCTACAGCTTAGTTCAGCCTCCACCCATGTTCTAATTCCTGGGTCAAAAGTCCTCTTGTAAACTGGGCCCCTTTTCCTAGCCCATTAGCCGCCCCACAGAAGGCCACGCGATCCCTAAAATGGGTGAAAAGCATAAAACTACCACGATACTGGCGTCATTAGCAAAAATACAGCACAATACAGGTAGCTAGCGAAAACACCGAGTGAGCACTAAACGCAGCTTGGCCGTGACTTTGACGTGGCAAACGGGTAAGAGCATCTCTAGTAGACCCCATATAACGCCGATCTGCATAACGCGTTTACAGTTCGTGGAAAAACGGCTTTGTGGACCGGCTTAGGCGGCCGCATAGTCAGCCCCGTAAACGGATCCGTATAAAAGGATATTCATAGAAGATGCTTTTTTACGGGTCGGTTTTGCAGGGTCTGCTCGGGCACCGGCACGTCGAACCGCAAACCGAAAATCCCCAATTAGCGAATTTGACAGCAATTCCGACAAATGAGTTCAAATTCGAATGATAAAATATACTTTCACGCACAAATAAAAGCATGGTTTTGTAGGACAAATGCAAAAAGACTTGCAAAAGCGACGACCACGTCCTTGATCATCTTGGTCGCTCTTCACTCCGCACCACCTCCATCAAGGTCATCGCCACCCTCGAATCCATCGCCGGCACTTGTTCCAACTCCGGCATCAAACTCACCGGCGGGCGCATTGAATGCATCGGCAATATTGGTTCCAAATCCCGATGAGAAAACATCGCCGGCACTGTAACACGCACCGGCCGATGCAAGCCTCCTCCTCTTCAAGATGTCCCTCCTTGCCATATGATGCCACTCTTTGGTGATGTCGTCCATGTCATTGCGGTTCAATGCCATGATCCTGTTCTCTTAGGCAAGAAGCTTGGACATGGCTTTGTTCTCAGCAGCACGCGCTCTTCTCTCCTCAATGGCCGCCTTGCGCAACCCCTCGTCCTTGAGCAACTGCCACTTCTCTTGCTTCTCTCGTGCCTTCTTACCGGTCAACCCTTTCTTTATCTCCAAAGTCTTGGCTAACATCAACTCATTTGATTGCACCATGGCATCTATCTTGTCCCGCCAGCTCGATGCTTCGTGTTCCCTCTTGATCTTCTCCTTTGTCTTCTTATCACCATTGGGCTTGTTCAAGTTTTTTGGGCCATCATCATCTCCATCTTCATCCATGTTCGTAAGTGAACTTCTCTTCGGTGGGGATTCCTTGTCAAACAAGTTCAACTTCTCGCACTCTTTGAGCAGTTCCATGTCTTTGTATCTTTGTTGGGCAATTTTGTCCTACACAATTAAAACAAAGTTAAATGATGCAATCACTTCATGTCATGCAAAATGATGTGCACAAATTGGGACATGAAAACAAACTCACATAGTAGGATTCTACGGTTCCACTTGGAGGTGCATTGCATACTTGTTCCAAGCAAGCTTCCCAACGTCTGCAAATCGGCTTGATCACGTCCCAATGCCCTTGGAGTGACCGAAAGGTCCGTGGTGTCCTATTGGGATGCTTGGCCATCATGCGGAAGTATTGATCTTTGATTCTTTGCCAATATCTCTTAGAGATTCGAGATGCACCCGTGTAAGCTTCACGAGAGACCACGCTCCAAGCCTTGATCAAGGTTTGGTCTTCCAAGATCATGTAGTTCTTCGATCACACGCTTTTTTTGCTTGCACTTCCTCATACGCCCCCTCATCTACCTCCTCCAATTCATCTTCACCACCGTGACCATCCACGCAACCATCCATTCCATTGTAATTGAAATCAGTGAATGGGTCCCTATTGATGTCGTCGGCATTGGTGTCCAACAAGTTCACGAACTCAGCAGTGCCATTGTTTGAACCACCGCTACACTGAGCGGCTTCAAGTCAAGAACAACCATAATACCGAAAAGCAAAGCAAGAACAAATAGGTCGAAGATGCACACTACTAGGGAAAACCTTATACACAGAATCTTACCAGCAGCGCGGGTTAAAATAAGGCGCTACTGCTACTTAGCACCAGCGCGCCAACATAGACCGCGCTACTGATACCAATGTAGTAGTAACGCGTTAGGAGAAAAGAGCGCTACTACTAATATTGCCATGACGTAGCCACCAGACTAGGAATAGTAGTAGCGCATGTTTTGTCAGCGTGCTACTGCTATTGAACTTAGCAGCAGCGCTTTTTGCCAACACTCGCTGCTGCTAACTTTAGTCCACTCGTTGCAACTAAGTTTAGTCTCACCTCGTTCCGCGAACAGGGTGTTTACCACCTTAAATACATTACTTTCCAAACCATCACAACCACTTGGTCTTCATTAAAATCTATGTGTAGGGTATGTGGCTGCAATAGGAATCTTCGCCGGTTCGTAAACCGGCGAAGATTCCTATTGGCAATTTAGATTCTACATAAAAAGATTATTGATGACCAATGTATTTCTGATTTTTTTACATGCTTAGCCTTAGCTTAGTAGTAGCGTGTTTTTGAGAACTCTCTACTGCTATGGAGTTTAGCAGTAACGCTTTGTCCAAACACGCGCTACTGCTAAACGCCACCCATCTTCCCCAACCGGCCACCCCCACTCTCCCTCTCCACGCTCACTCTCCCCCGCACCCCCCGTCATCCGCCGCCGCCGCCGTTCCCCGAGCACCATCGTCACCTGCCGCCGCCGACGCTCCTACTCCTTCTCCACTGAGGTAGTCCCTCCATCCCTCATCCCTCCTTCCTCCTCCTCC
>NC_057795.1:37585919-37589784 GCF_018294505.1 Triticum aestivum
CCCACCCCCTCTTCACTCCTCCTCCCTCCTCCCAGCGCCCTCATCCCCCTCCTACTCCCTGTTGTTACGCTTTTTTACGGTTTTTTAGTAAGTGTTTAACAGAAATAGTTTATTTAATAAGTGCTTAATAGAACTAGTTGAATTAGTATGAAAATTAATTATTTTTATTTATAGTAAGTGTTTAGTTGAACTAGTTGAATTAATAGAACTAGTTTATTTTTAGTAATAAAAATTAGGTATATGATATTTGATGATCTAAATAAATTTTTACTATAGAACTAGTTTATTTTTAGTAAAAAAGTTAATAAAACTAGTTTATTTTTAGTAAGTTCTTAGTTGACCTAGTTGAATTAATAGAACTAGTTGAATTTATGTCATTATCACTTTGTCATCAAAGAATGCTATATGAGATTTGATGATCTAATTAAAATTTACTCGGTGGAATATGCAGGCTTTGTAGAGTCGTGTCTCCTTGGAGTGATCGTCATCCGAGCTACCTCTACTTCCTCTACACCCGAGTCGGTGAGCTAAAAGTCCACCTCCTCCTTCTCCACTCATCGGTGTTGAATTGAGTAGAACTAGGGCATTTGTTACGCTTCTTAACCAAATGAAATGTTCGGGTTATAAGATATATTGAAATGTTTTTGTCAATATTGAACCATTGAAATGCAATGAGCACAAGCTGAGGCTCATGTGCAAAGTCTTGATTCATTTCCTAGTGGCATGTGTTTTGCCGGAGTGTTGATTCATTTCTGTTCCGGCAAATTCCAGGCGCTCGATATGTCCTATTAGCAAACGTCATGCCGGATTTTTTCATGAATTTAAGCATGACTTGTGCTAGAATATGTAGGAAATATCAAGTGCCCCAGATTTGCTAGAAAGAGAAGTAAATGACATTTCGAGTTGAATTTAAGTCTGTCGGGGCTCCATACATGACAGTCAAAAAATCAGTGTGGGAGAGTCTCCACCATATATGAGAGAAGAAGAATGCCGACTGTTATCGTGGGGGTCGTTTCTCCTTCTTCTCTTTGTGCTAGACCTTTGTTATGTACTAGGGGAAGAAGGAGTGGCGATCATCATCGACGGTCGAAAAATCGGTGAGGGAGTGTCCACCATATATGAGAGAGGAAGAATGCCGACTGTTGTCATGGGGGTCGCTTCTGCTTCTTTTCCTTGTGCTAGATATTTGCAATGCACTAGGGAAAGGAGGAGTAGCGACCCTCACCGACGGTCGCAATATCAGAGAGGGCGAGCCCACCATATACGTGAGATGAGAGTTTAGGAAGGAAGACTCGACGGACCTAAAGTCAACCCGTTGCGTATTGAGTAATAGTGATATGTGTGTTGAATTTCCTGGTTGTTGCCTGAGACTGATTTTCAATGTTTCAAATATGAACATATATAGGAAATGTCTGACGATGAAAGAGAATTTGGTATGTACGAATACTGTCAAGACGAGCGCGGCATGTGCGACAGGCCTCACCTAGTGGATATAGTAAGTGTGCGCAGCATTGTGCTGGATGAGAACTTTGAAGTGGATACACTAAGTCACAACGACAAGTCTTTTTTCGTAATTAAGCGTGACTTCTGCTACTTCTTCTTTTTTTGCTTCAACTTATAATTTTAATATTTTACAATTCTACTAGTGTATCCCCTGTCATGCAAGAATCTATGTCTTGAATAAGATTGGTTTCAGTACTATAGAAAGTATGGAGGTAAAGAGAGTTCACTTGAGGACCGAGCATGGTTATACTTTTGCTGAAAAATTATACAATGCAGATACCTACTCCTATTTTGAATGCAAAAATTGGAGAGCACTATGCAAGGCTTATGCATTTGAGCCTAATATGGTTATCACCTTTGATATTTGTCCGACAGATGAAATTGAAGGTAATATCGACATCTAGGTCGATGTGCAGACGCCTCCAGTTCTACCATTATGTGAGTTTCTCAACCATATTTATTTAGTAATTTATATTGTTTATTTAAAAATAGTTGACAACTAATTTCTATTGACAGCTTAGTTCCATTCAAGCAAACATGTCCAGCGCTTGATAGGCATGATCTACTATTGTCCCGGGGCTGAACTAAACTGCGAGGAGATAGGTCATTATGTTTCATGGCTTAAGGAGCTTGATATTGTCAAGACATGTTATTTTCCTGGACTTCGAGATATTAGTACTCAAAATGTGCGACCACTAGTGTTTGTATTGAACTATATATGGTCACATCTATTTAAGAAGGATGATAAGATTTTTACTATTGTCCTCATCAGTGCATCTTTTGCATACATTATTTTTAAGCTAAACATCATTGCTAAGTATGTTACTACGATGTTCTTCAACAGGGAGTCTCGATGAGTGCTGTGCCTTGTTGGATCGAGCCTAATGGTCGCATGACAATGGTTAGCTTACGGCCAAGACATCCTACATGCACATGAGTGCATTCAACATTTCTTGAAGCGATCAAGTCTTAGTAGTCAAAGACTGGAGCAAAATTATGAAGGATCGTAGCAGAGAAGTACTAGGAGGCAGCAATTAGAAGTGTGACCCACCATTACAAGACAAGTTCATCTGCATTCTCCAATATGATGAAGCAGGAGTGCTATACATGTTCTATGCTATTTTATCTGAGAGAGAGCAGCAGGAGTGATTAGCTAGCTAGAATGAGTTTGAAGATGATGATGTGCTACACTATAACTATGATGATTAAATAGCTAGAGTTGGAGGTAATGACTATGATGATTATTATTAGCTATTGTTGGTGGTGATTAGATAGCTACACTATGAATGTGATGATTAAATAGTGTTGGTGGTAATGACTATAATGATTATTAGCTAGTGTTGTTGGTGATGATATGATGCATGAGTTTTTATATTAATATGATGATGATGATGTTGATCATGATTATCATGATGATTTGTTAATATGATCATGATTAGTTATTATGTCATAGGTGGAAGGAACGCGGATTAGATTCATGTGGATGGATTAAAAGTGACCAAAAGTTGAATTAGTAGGATCGTTGTCCTAATTCAACTTTTGATTCATCCAAATGAATCTAATCCATGTTTCTTACTCATAATGATATATTAATTCATCATGGACATAATGATATAACAACCTCTTAATTGGTACTGTATCAAAATTTGTATAATGGCGTATAAACGGTAGCGTGGCGTAAAAATAAAAAAAATGTAAAACAGAACGGTCGTAGAGCGGGGCGCGAAAAACGCTACTACTAGTTAGATTAGCAGTGGCGCTTGTAGGTAGGCCCTACTGCTAAGTAGTTATAACAGTAGCGCTGATAGTAACGCGATACTGCTAAGTGTTAGCTGTAGCGCCTTATTAGTAGTGTGCTACCCACGTGCTACTAATAGCCCTAAAACCGGCGCAACCGCTAGGCTTTTCCCTAGTAGTGTGCATATCTTCCGGCCATTTCATCGAACACCTGCTTGCGGAGGAACTAGCGCCGTTGAAGGACATCGTCGGGGAACATCTTCTCGGGGTGGAGGGAGAGGACGAAGGTGCAAGCCTTTTCGTAGGAATCTTCTTCCCCTTCACGCCCGAAACCTTGCTCACCTTCTCCGCGGGCGGCCGGGAAGATCGCGCAGTGGCGGCGGTGCCCGGCGCGCGTGCCTTTCCCGCGAGGCCAGCTGGATTGCCAGCCTGCACGACAACGTTGCCATGCCGCTTGCGGATAGGCGTGTTGGGGCCTTTTGCGATGGCGGGGGCGACATGTCCGCTGACGAGATCCGCCAGAGGGGATTGCGCGTGCGCGACCTCCATGGTGACGGGGGACGGCTGGGAGGCTTCCATGGCAGCGAAGAATGGCGGAGAAGATGGACCGAAGCGCGCGGAGGCG
>NC_057795.1:37589993-37598382 GCF_018294505.1 Triticum aestivum
TCTAAAGGTTGAGGGCGAACTTTTGCCTCGCCCCGCTAAAACTTTTACAGGTCGGACGCGTTTGCGGGGTTTGGTCGGGCAGGATTTTCCGCGCCGACTCATATTTTGACGGTTATTTTGTGGGCCGCGGCTTTGAACGGGTTCTGCTAGACATGCTCTAATGGCACGAAGGTGACGGACGTTATGGGCTCGCATTACGGTTTATTAGATGGTCTGTGGTATTTCCAGCCCACCAGGGTTCAAAATTCTGGTGCTCGCATTTATTCCTAGATTTATTTCAAGATTTTCGGCGATGCGCATTCAGCGAGAGAAGACGTTTTCATCAATGACGAGGCATCTATGATGACTTCATAAATCTCAAGATGATATGCTAGCTCAGTCTTTCGGAGGTGCTCATAGGGGTAAGGTGTGTGTGCACGTTCATAGGGATAAGTGTATGCTCGTGTATATGAGCGCTTGTATCTGACGTTAAAAAAAATGACTCGTTGACATGCTACTATCGCCCGACGCGTATTGCCCCTTTTCCGCCCGGCCACTAATATCCGGATCGACGAGGCCTTCCCGAGCCTCAGGTCATGCGCGCGTGTCATAGTGCGCCATAGGTGGGTGAGGATGGTCTCGTACTGAGTGAACGTTCGGTTGTACTCCTCCTTGGTCAAGTCCTCGTGAAGTGCGCCCTGGGAGCATTCATCATGGGTGGTGTGTGCCCCTCATCTACGCTCTCATTTGATAAAAACAAGCCAAATATTCACTATTGAAAAAGGGACATAACGGGCCAAATGGATCTTCCTGTTGGAAGCACTCACCGGGGAAGGAGGAACATGTACCGAATGCCTATCCGTTGGCCACACAGATGGGCTAAAAAAGGGACACATTTTGGGCCTGGTTGAATCGGCTCGTGGGAGTTGCACCTTATCTCTACCATTCAGTGCATGACATCGGAGGGCGCCTTCGGCGCCAAGGAACGCAACCGGCTCTCATAGGCGCGTCTGCGTGGGCCGGCCCAAAAAACAGAGCGCAAGCATAAATTTTTTGCCGAAAATGGCCGTCGCAAGGATTCGAACTCACGTCCATGCTCTCCTATACATGCGGCCTAACCACTCGACCACCTATCTGTTTTGTTAATGTTCACAGCGCGGAATCTACAAGAACTAAATACTAGACGCGCTATTTATTGTGCATTAATAGTACCATTTAGAATTTTCAATTATTTGAAAACATGTTCACATATTTCAAATGAAGTTTACGAACATGCTAAAAAATGTTCACGAAAATGGAGAAAGTTCATGAATTCAAAACAAGTTCATTTTTTAAACAAGTTAAATGAAAAAAATGCAAATATGAAAACAGCTTATGATTTTGAGAAAAATATTGAAAAGAAAATCATGAGTTTCAATAAAGTTCATTGATTTTTAAAAAAAGTTCAGGGGATTTTAAAAAATTTCATCGATTTTGAAATTTTTTCATGAATTTTGAAAAAAAGTTCATCAAGTTTGAAAAAAGCTTTATCAAATTTGAAAAAAAGTTCATCGGATCTAGAAAAAGTTCATCCAATCTGGAAAAAGTTCATCGAATTTGAAAAAAAGATCACTGGATTTGAAAATTTCATCGGATCAGGAAAAAGTTTATCCAATCTGGAAAAAGTTCATCGAATTTGAAAAAAAGTTCACCGGATTTGAAAAAAGTTCATCGGATCTGGAAAAAGTTATTCCAATCTGGAAAAAGTTCATCGAATTTGAAAAAAAGTTCACCAAATTTGAAAAAAGTTCAACGGAAATGGAAAAAGTTCATCAAAATCTGAAAAAAGTTCAACGAATCTGGAAAAAGTTCAACAGAAAGTAATTCAATTTAGCATTGTAATTTATAAAAAAGAGTTCATCGAATTTGGGAAAAAATTCATCAATTTTGAAAAAATTTCATCAAAATTGAAAAAAGTTCATCATATTTGAAAAAAACATCAAAATGTAAAAAAAAGTTCATCAACTTTTTTAAAAAATATTCAAATTTGAAAAGTTCATCAATTTAGGAAAAAAAAGTTCACAAAAGTTGAGAAAAATTTGCGCATTAAAGAAAACAAAAAAGAATGAACAAAAAAGGATAAAAGAACAAAACGAACTTAAGAACTAAATAAATGAAGGAACGGAAGTTTAATTGCAGAAGCTGGACCGTGGCGTGATGGTAAGTGTATAACCCTCGCAGGGAAGGGGTCGTGGGTTCGATCCGATCTGCCCGCGCATTTTTTACGTTTCTGGAAACAGAGAAACAATTGCAAAGTGGGCCAAGCCCAGTCAACGTGGTTGCAGGCGCCTGTTAGCAGAATACACACTAACGGGCGCCTGCAGCACCAAATAGGAAATCCCTCGGAGGAGACCGACACAGGTTGAGCGGTAACGGGCAGTTCCCGCCGCTACAGCGCTAGCTACTCACCCACCGCCCGTTGTTCCCACTGCGGGGTTGGTCAAGCTCATACAAAAAGTCATCGGCATCTTGTGTTGGTGGAACAGCGGCAACGCATCCCTCTTGCTAGGCTGTCATATGACACGTGTTTGGTTGCCCACATCATTTTTGGGCACTTTGCATACATGTCCCAGTTGAGCCTGGTTGAGCAAACATAAGGAAAAAACAACATTTGCACGTTATTTTGGCCTGCCTTGCGTGAGTGGCCAGATTAGGCTTGTTGTTTGGTTGTCTGCATTTATGCTACTAGAGTGAGAAGATGCAAAGCAGAGTTATTTGGTTGTTGTTATGCTCATCTCATTCAAATGTGGAGGCCTTACCACCCAAATGCAGCAGAACACAACATACAAACATACGAACAACACAACACAGTTAATAGCACACAAAAGAACAACATGCATAACAACAACAACTGAATCACTACTGGGAAAAGTCGTATTCGTGGCCTCAAATTAGTGGCGGGCACGACTAGGAACCCGCCACTCTAATTTTGGAAATAAAAATCTAGTAGCTGTTAAAATTACGAGCCAGCCACTAGTGTTCCGACAACAATGGCACACGTAAATTAACACCCGCCACTCCTAGACTCTTCCAAATTTCTTCGCGCGCGAAAAATAGCAGTAGCAGGCACAGAGGGACTGCTCGGCACTGACATATAGCCAAACTTTGGCGGGCAACAAAATGTTCCCAACACATTTATATTTGGGCGACCCGCTACCAATTTTTGTAAAGTTTCCAAGAATTCGGAGTGACGGGTCTTATCAGCCGCCCGTCACACACATTTTAAATCTGAAAATCCCTTTCCGACCTCCTTTTAACACTATTTGAGCATGTCGCTTTGGTGGTGTGTTTAGGTCATGTAAAATTTTGGAAGTTCAAAAGATTTGAAAAAGGTGTTGTGTTTGGCTTGCGGCCGTTTTTGTTTGAAAGTCTGACCCTTTCGGGCAGAGTTCTCTATTTGTACACTAGGTGTATAAAGTTTTTGTCGTAACACTCAAATTTTTACCACACCCTACATGGGTGAGATGAAGACACCATGCATTCATCCATTTCGGGACACTTTTGCATGTCATTTCTTATGAAAGAGCGTTTTGTCATTTTTAGTGGCTGGTAAATCAGCTAATGAGTCGAAAATAGCAGACCAACTCAAAAAGTAGCCAAATTTGAGCATGTGACTTTGGATGGTAAATCAGCTAATGAGTCGAAAATAACACTCTCAAAAAGTTTGAAGTTTAGAAGATTCACAAAAAGGAGTTGTGTTTGGTAGGTGGTGGTTTCAGTTTGAAACCCTGAAACTTAGCATGGAGAGTGTTTGGTTTATACGTGCATCAAGTTTTTGTTGTAACGCTCTAAGCATTTTACCACACCTTAAATGGGTGGATGAAGACACAATGATAAATTTCCATCCCTTTGGGAACTCGTTTTGCTGCTATTTCTTACTCCCTCCGTTTCTAAATATAAGTATTTTTAGAGATTCTAATATAGACCAAGCAAAATGAGTGAATCTACACTCTTATATGTTTAGATACATCCGGTATGTAGACCGCATTCAGATCTCTAAAAAGACTTATATTTAAAAATGAAGGAGTACAAAATAGCGTTTTGTCATGTAGATGTGGCGGGTGATGTGGGCAGCATGCCACTTGACTGTAGTTGTGGTGGGTCCTAAGTCGCGGGCACCACTTGATGTTAGTTGTGGCAGGTGCTTCCTGATGCCCATAACTGGTCGGTACACCTTATCCCTCGAAGCCGCTCGTGCCCATAGCCGCTCTGTCCATATCCGCAAAAAAAAAAGTTTAAAACCCTGAAACTTCGCGTGGAGAGTGTTTGGTTTGTACGTGCATCAAGTTTTTGTTGTAACGCTCTAAGCTTTTTACCACACCTTAAATGGGTGAGATGAAGATACAATTGTAAATTTCCATCCCTTTGGGAACTCGTTTTGTTGCTATTTATTACTCTCTTCGTTCCTAAATATAAGTCTTTTTAGAGATTCTAATATGGAATACATATCAAGCAAAATGAGTGAATCTACATTCTTAAATATGTCTAGATATACCCATCTATAGACCGCATTCAGATCTCTAAAAAGACTTATATTTAAAAACGGAGGAGTACAAAATAGCGTTTTTGTCATGTAGGTGTGACGGGTGATGTGGGCAGCCTGCCACTTGAAGGTAGCCGTGGTGGGTCCTAAGCCGCGGGCACCACTTGATGTTAGGTGTGGCACGTGCTTCCTGATGCCCATCACTGGTCGGTACACCTTATCACTCGAAACCGCTCGTGCCCTAGCCGCCCAATCCATATCCACAAAAAAATAGTCTTCCCCCCCCCTCTCTCTCTCTCTCTTTGTCTCTCTTCGCCAACATAGCCATCACCATCGCTGCATTCGGCGTCGCCAACGTGACTCTTGCCATCACCATCGCTGCATTCGGCGTCGCCAACGTCGACGCCCTCCCTATCGTCCCCGTCACCCTCGATGTTTGTTGTCCCGTCCTCCATCGTCCTTACCTTCGCCGTCCACCGCAGCCCCTCACCCTCGCCATCATCCGCTTCCAATGTCCTCGACCCCCCTGTCGCCCTCGTTGCCCGCCGCCGCCATTGTCCTCGACCTCCCCGTCGTCTTTGTCCACTTCGGTAACCACCTCCCTCTCTCTTTCTCCCTTATTGTAGATTGTAGTTGTTGTTGGTTACTGTACACATACATTTGCAATATTTTTTACTAGTTAGTTTGTACTCCCTCTGTTCCAAAATAGATGACCCAACTTTGTACTAAAGATAGTACAAAGTTGGACCATCTATTTTGTAACGGTGGGAGTAATAGAAAAGGTTTCTACTTGAGAAAGTTTGTACAAGAAAGGGTTTGTAAGGATACACAAATGACAAATATGACTATGCACTAGAAAAAGTTTACACAATGATAGCTTCTACTAGAAAAACTTTGTTATGGGATGTGGCTAATCTATAGAATGTTCAACAATTTTCTAGGATCTACTCAAACGCCACTAGTAGAAAAGGGGGCATTTGTCCCGGTTCGTAACGGTCTTTAGTCCCAGTTCTTGGGTCGTTACTAATGCCTCCACCCTTTGGTCCCGGTTCTAACACGAACCGGGACAGATGGGCCTCCACGTGGTCACTGCGAGCAGCCCAGGCAAGGGGGCCTTTGGTCCCGGTTGGTGACTTGAACCGGGACCAAAAGGCTTCCACATGTCTGTAGCTGAGGTTTTCCTTTTTTTTTAAAAAAGTGGCTAGTTTAGGGGTTTTGGCGGTTAATTTTAGGTTGTTATTAGCTAGCTAATAGTGAGAAGTGTCCTCTCTTATATCTTCGTTCTTGGTTTACCAACGCTAGCCACTGCTATGTTCATTTCACCCACTGATATATAATAACTCATGCATGCTTGCATCATACATTATCATATATAATAACAAGTCCTACTAATCATGCATCATCATACAACTTCTACTCGCTATTAATAACAAGTCATACGATCATCATCCTCATAGTCATCGAACCCAACCCTACATAATTGTTCTTCGCACATGATCATCAGTATCAGGTAGGACCTAAACACCCTTAAGGTAAAATAGCATAAAAAAATATAGACCCTTTTGCTTGCAAGAAGCTCCTTACGACTGTCCATATATTTTTTCCATTCTTTGATTGTCATGTCTCCACTTCTTTTAGAAATCCGGTATGGACAACTGAGATTCGTAGGATGATCTGGTTGTATGTTCAAAACATCAAGGCGACCGTGCGTATACATCAGATGAGGCACACAATCGTTCGGGATTATCTGTTGAAAAACATAGTAATAACTTCGTAGTTAGCAATGATGTACTAGTTTTAGAAGTATTTAAAAAAAGATGCAGGGATGTCGTAATAGTAAAAAATCTTACCAGGGTATCTCCATGGTAGGTACCGTAGTCCAACACGTGCACTAGTGGCACGTATTGACCATAATGTTGAGGAGTTCGATTGTAGACATTGTAATTCTCAAGATCAGTACAAAATGCGATCAGATGATTTTTCTCCTTATAAGTTAATTCGGAGCCATCGGCGTAGTGGGTTTTGTCTACCATTTTCCGCACATTCTTTTAAGAATGAAAATAAGTTGTCAATGGAAACAAGCTGTCAACTATTTTGAAATAAACAATATAAATTACTAAATAACTATGTTAAGCTCGCATGGGGAAGAATTGGAGGTGTATCCACAAGGACCCAAATGCCCATATTGTCTTGCTGGATTGTAGGATCACCAAGATCCATGGTGACAAGCATACCCTCATCAAAACCATACATCTTGCAAAGTGCTTCCCAATTTTGGCAAACCAAAATGGGTTACACTCTCAGCATTGTACAGCTTTACTTGAAAATCAACACCATGATGGGTCCTTAGGAGAATTTTTTTTGGTTTCCATACTTTCATGGTCTTTAAAACCCATCTCCTCCAAGACATAGCGTCTTGCATAGCATGGGATAAGCTAGTCGAATTGCAAAAGATGAAAAATACACGTTAAAATAGTTGAAGTCATGCTTAATTACGAAAAAAACTATTGTCGTCGTTGTGTACCATATGAACATCGAAGGTCTCCTCGAGCTTAATGCTGAAGCGCCGATCTTCGTCCAGCTCAATGAACCTGTCGCACATACCTCGGTCGTCGTGGCACCAGTCGCACTCCCCGGGCGGTTTTCGTCGTCCGAGTACGACATTTCTGGCCTAAGTTCATAATTCAAATATTAAATATATATTAAAAAACCTAAATTAGATCATTATTATTAATCACAGGTTGACTATCGATGATGGTACGTAGCTCCTCCTTTCATTCCTGAGTGCATTATTACAACAAATTGTTTAGCACACGGGAATGAAGGAGAAGCTACCCCCACGACGGTGTGGATGATGGAGGGGGCTCCTAGATTTCTGCATAGAGTGCTCTTCAATTATAGCATTCAAAGTAGGAGTACTTTTCCAATATGATCATTCAATAAGCAAAACCAAATCGTAAAATAAAGTAGTATTCAAATTAGCATGCATTCAATTATAACCAAAAGTACATCATCTCTTGTGTCCGTACATCGTCGAATACTCCTCGAATACTATCATACATATAGCATCACAAATTAATACAGCTAGAACCGTAGCGCCCGACGGGTATCGTCGCGGGCGGTGGACACCCAAAGGTAAGGAGCGATCACAGGATCATAGCTCCAGTGAGATCCCTGAAGAACCTGCCAAGTATTGTCGAACCTGCCCTCCAACGCAACCATGTAGCGACGGGCGTGCTCGTCCTCCTCGCTGACACGGTGACGTACCACCTTCGCGGTGTCCGAAAGCCTCGGCACCGTCACTGGCCCACGCAACCGCCACCAAACAAGGATCGGGTCAACAACGGGCTGCCTCCTCACCAACCTACGTCCCCAGAAGGTAGCACCTCCCAATACCAGCCCGGCGGAGCCCAGTCCCGAACATGGCCCTGATCAAGCAGGCCTCCACCGCTGAGTCGACGACGACGAGGATGCGGGATAGGCATCGTCGACGTCGATGCGGGAACTACTTCTATATATAGTTAAATAAAGTAGTCTTATTAATTAAATCAACTAGTTCAACTACTAAACACTTACTATAAATAAATAAAGTAGTACTTATTAAAAATAAACTACTTCTATATATAGTAAAATAAATTGGTTTATTAAATCAACTAGCTAGTTCAATTATATATGAAGCACTTACTATAAATAAAATAAAGTACTACTTACTAAAAATAAACTAGTTTAACTATAGTTCTATTATTTTTCTAACTAATTTTCCTATACATACACAATAAATTGACAAAGAAAATACGATGAACAAAAAAATCATTAAAATACTATGAACAAAAAAATCTATGAACTACAAAAAAATCATTAAAATTCTACGAACAAAATTAGAACAGA
>NC_057795.1:37599591-37604889 GCF_018294505.1 Triticum aestivum
AGCAAAGACATTGGTCCCGATTCGTGGCACCAACGAGGACCAATGCCCCCCTTTAGTCCCGGTTGGTGCCTCCAACCGGGACCAATGGCCTCTTTTCAGCAGCCCAAAGGGCGGGAAGCAGAGGCCTTTGGTCCCGGTTGGAGGCACCAACCGAGACTAAAGGGTGGGCATTGGTACCGGTTGGTGCCACGAACCGGTACCAATGCACCCCTTTAGTTCCGGTTGGTGCCACCAACCGGGACTAAAGGCCCTGTGCTGCCCGCGTCGCGGCACGAAAGTTTAGTCCCACCTCACTAGCTGAGGGAGCTCGAGAGTGGTTTATAAGCCCCAGTCCCGCTGCCCTCTCGAGCTCCTCTCAAATGCAGGCTTACGGGCCTAAACACACTATATGTGCCTGTGGGCCTATTGGGCCTATTGTGGGCCTGAATTCTGGCTCATTGTTGGGTTTCTAGTCGTATTCAGGCCGTGGTAGCCCTTTAGGTGGCACTTTTTTTATTTTATTTATTTTATTTTTGCTTTGAATTATTTATTTTCTTTTGATGTTTGCTTTTTTTTCTTTTTTTTCTTTTCGCTCAGATTAATTATAACCTTTCTAATTACTTATTTTTTTATGATAATTGTTTTTGCTATTAAAGTTTGTAACAAAATTCTAATTACTTATTTATGTTCTTTTATGATAATTCTTTTTGTTTTTAATGTTTTGAACAGAATTCTAATTACTTATTTATTTTCTTTTATGATAATTCTTTTTTCTTTTAATGTTTTGAACAAAATTCTAATTACTTATTTATTTTCTTTTATGATAATCCTTTTGGCTATTAAAGTTTGTAACAAAATTCTATATAATTTTAGTTTCAATAATACTATAGGTTTATAAAGGTTTTTAGTTGATTCCTTCAGTACCAGTTCTAAGGCTGTTACAAAGGCATTTTATTTGGTACAGGTTTTAAGGCCGGTGCCCCACGAGCACCTTTTAGTACCGATTCGTGCCATGAATCGGTAAAAGAGTTTTTTAGTTGATTCTTTCTGCAGCTGTTTTTTAGTCCCACCTCGCCAAGCGAGAGGCACTCGCAGCGGTTTATAAGCCCCGAGTGCAGAGACGATGCAGAAGAGGCTCAATGCTAATTTGCACGTTGCTTAGTTTTAAGCCTTGAGGAATAGGGTAGACTGCATGGAGCTATGTGTAGTGTAGTTTACACTATTCCGAAAGGCTTGAAACTAATTAACGAGCATTGCACCTCTTTTTTATTTTTAATGACTTATTACAACTCAGAAATAAATAGAAAAAATAAATATAGCAGAAAATAAAAAAACTATATAAAAAACTACTCAGAAATAAATAGAAGAAAAAATAGTTGTGATTAACTTTACTAAAAAAATGAGCATAGATGCGCTTGTAGAGAAAATTCAACCTAAATTCATAATAAATTTCTACAAACTTCAGAGAAATTCAATATGAATTTAGGTCAAATTCCCTGTATAAGGGCATCTATTTTCACTTTGAGAGGGAGGGGCTTATAAACGGATGTGAGCGCACTTCGGTTGGCGAGGTGAGACTAAACTCTGACCGCAACAAGGACCAACCCTTTAGTCCCGGTTGGCGGCACGAACCGGGACAAATGGGCTGCCTTTCATCCCGGTTCAAGCCGTCAACCGGGACCAATGGTGGTGGGCCAGGAGCGAGGCCCATTGGTTCCGGTTCGTCCCATCAACCGGGACCAAAAGGTCCAAACAAATCGGGACCACTGGCCCACGTGGCCCGACCGGCCCCCGGGGCTCACGAACCGGGTCCAATGTCACCATTGGTCCCGGTTCTGGACTGAACCGGGACTAATGGGCTGCCCGGCCTGGACCATTGCCCCTTTTTCTACTAGTGCGCCAGGTTCTGTTTCAATTTTCCAAGAACGAAAACAATACTATTATTGTGCATGTTGTACGAGTGCAGCGTTTCGGTGCCCAGGCTCATCCGCACCTGGTTAGTAAAAGAACTCAAAATAAATAGTAAAAAAATTCAAAATTTCCATTTTTTTTGTGTGGTAGATATGTGATGCGTGAGGTTCGTTCCAATTTTTAGATCATTTGAACAGGTGAGCAGCTCTCAAAAAAAAAGATAAATCGGGTCGGAACAGTGAAAGAACAGTAAACATTTTTACAAACCCTGGATTTGTCTTTTTTTTCGAGAGCTGCTCAAATGTCCAAATGATTTGAAAATTGGAGAGAACTTCACGCATCAAAATATCTACCACACAAAAAATTGGATTTTTTTTTTGAATTTTTCCGGTATTTGTTTTGAATTTTTCACCGGGGTGGGTGCAGCTGAGCCCGGGCTCAGAAATGAATTACCGATGTTATACACCAAAATTTGAACCTATGAAATTTACATGGACCAAGAAACAAGAATAGTTTTCACGCAGTTTGGCAATGGTTCTCTTCTTGATAATATTCTAGCAATAAGTAAGTTCTGGGAAATTGCCATGACATTGTTTCAATACGTGCCATGTCACTTTCCACAAATTGCCATGGTTTTCGTCGCAGCTTCTCCTACAAATTCAAAAAATTTGGGCATGTTTTGTAGCACTAGTACCACTGGTAGACGACCATACAGAATTTTGCACAACTACACCGAAGCTCGGAAAGATGGGGGAGGCGCCCAGGCACGTCCCTTGGTGCACGACATTGTATCTGGCGTGTGAGCGGGTGGAGATGACGGCGTTGCCCTGGAACCCCTCGAGTTGCAGAGAAAAGATTCGTCGTGTACCGTGCCGCTCCATGTCGTCGGTGCCCTGCGCCTTGCCACCCCCTGGATTCGCAACCAGGCCGATGTTCATGAATCTCTCTTTAAATAAAATTTGTCATGCTCTTTGAAACAGAAATGACATGCTCTTAATAAAAAAGGTGCCATGCTCTAAAAAATAAAAATGACATGGTATATATAAATGCCATGCTCTAATAATAAATAATGCCATACTCTTTAAAAAAAATGACATGCTCTTGATAACAAAAATGCCATGCTCTTAGTAACATAAATGCCATGGTCTTAGAAAATAAAAATGTCATCGCATATACATTGGAAAAATGCCATGGTTCCTAAAAAAATGTCATGCTTCCTACACAAAGTGCCATGGTTCATACAAAAATAATATGGTTCTCTTCAAATAAATAATTTACCTGTGCTGGAAACATGTTTGATTTGCCATGGTGTATACTAGGGCTGGACGCACGAACGAGTTTTTCAGCTCGGCTCGAAGCTCGTTTCAGCTCGGCCCATGAAGTATTTGTAGCGAGCCGAGTTTGAAAAGTAGGCCCGAAATCCGACCGAGCCGAGCTGAGTTTGGCCCGGTCCAGCTCGGTGCACCGATTGAGGCCCAGCCCAAAAACATCTCCACTCATCCCAGAGGGACCGACTGAAGCCAGAGAACTCACGAGTATGCGACTGGCTCTGCCTTCCGCCGCTGCCGCCGCCCCCCATCCCACCGTCTTCTCCGCGTGAGTCGCCGCCGTCTCTGCACAAGTTGCCACCGTTCCCTTCCCTTCGTTGGCCTTCGCCTCGCTTCCCTCCTTGCCACGTCCAGAGCCCCCAAAGCTGGACGCGTTGGTTTTGGCTCTGACAGAGTCGCCACGAAACTCGCCAGACCAGCCGCCGCCGGTCGTGCCTCTGCTTGTTTCTCTTCGAGCGCACCAAGAACTAGCAGGTAAAGCTACTGGCTCCAGCGCTTGACATCTTCCTATCCGAGGCTGACCTCCAGGCCTCCACCGACTATAGCAGCACTCATTCCACGCCGTTCCAGCCAACGTAAGTGACCAAGGCGAGCACACAATTGACCATCCCCAATCTTTACCCTTTTCTCTCTGTTGATCTATGCTGCTGATGACAGAGTGCTTCGAAATGCAGTTGCTGCCCAAAATTCTGTATGCGTTGCATTGTTTGGCTGTTCAAAAGTTCAGTATAGTTCAGTATAGCACTGCACACACGAGCTGCTCGGGCTGGACCGAGCCAGAGGCTAAACGAGCCGAGCCTCCAGAAACAGGCTCGTTCAACCAACGAGCCAAGCCGAGCTCGGCTCGCTTTAGGCGAGCCAAAGCCGGGCTCTGGCTGAACTCAGCTCGGCTCGGCTCGTGTCCAGCCCTAGTGTATACATTGTATTCGCCATCATTTCTATTGAACATGTGTACATGTACGTAGGTCTGGGTCCTGTATGCAGTACCTGTAGTATCTGTCTCCCTCTGTATGTACGTGTATTTTAGGAGACAAGATACCGGTTGCACCCCTTGTACCTATATATATGTGCCTAGTGCACGATCAATCATTATCGACGCACCAAATCATTCTCTACATGGTATCTATCGCAAGTCGATCTCCCCGCTTCTGCTAACCCTAGCCGCCGCCTCGGGCCGCTGCCGCCGCCGCGATCTCCTGCCGCCGCCCCACGCCGCCGCCACCGTCTCTCCTCCGCACGCCTCCTCCCCACGCCGTGCCGCCTCACCTGGCCGCGCCGCCTGCCTCCCGCCGCCGCGCCGCTCCTCTGCAGCCGCGCCGCCACCGCCTCCCCACCACCTCGCCGCCATGTCGTCCAACGCCTCCACCGACTCCAACCCCTTCGCCGTCGACCCCACCGAGATCCGCGACATCAACGTCCATGCACGCGTCCCCGTCATCCTCGACGCCTCCAACTCCACGTACTTCGCGTGGAAGACGTACTTCATGCTGCTCTTCCGCGAGAACAATCTCGTGGACCACGTGGATGGCACCGTGGACTCCCGCGCCATGGTGAACGACGCCGAGTGGACCGCGATCGACGCCACGATCATCCGGTGGTTCTTCACCACCATCTCGAAGGACTTGTTCCACAAGGTCGTGAGCACCGGCGACGACGCCTGCGCCCTGTGGGTCAAGCTGAACGGCCTCTTCACCGACAACAAGCTTCAGCGCCGTGTTTTTTGCAGCAGGAATTTTTTGACTGTCACCAGGATGAACAATCCATTGATGAGTACTGCCGCCGTCCGAAGACGTTGGTGGACGAGCTCCGTGACATTGGAGCCAAGGTGGACGACGACCTCCTCCTCAGCACGCTCACTGCTGGCCTCAACGAGGACTTCGACAACGCCGCCTCCAACCTCACCTTGATGCCGAAGCCCTTCTTCCCCAAGTTTGTGGCGTACTTGAGGTTGCAGGAGCGCCGGATGAAGGGGGTCAAGAAGCGCGTGCAGCACCACGCCCTCGCCGCCGGCACCTCCCGCGGCGCCCCCCCCACCGGCCTCCCCACCCGCGCCCGCTCGTGCCTCCCGCCCCTCCCGCTG
>NC_057795.1:37605105-37606860 GCF_018294505.1 Triticum aestivum
CGTCCACGCGTACTCCATGCTGGTCCCTCGGGCTCCGGCTCCGGGCATCCTTGGGCCCCGCCCGGCGGGTCACCAGGCCCTCTTGGCCGCGCCAAACGCCGCTCCTTACAGCGGCTATAGTGCCTTCCTCCCGCCAGCACCCGCCTACGGGTCCGCGCCGGCCTATGGCGCCGCCGCCGCGCCGGCTTATGGGGCCGCGCCCACCTACGACACCGCCACCGCTCCGGCCTTCGGGGTTGCACCCGCGCCGGCCTACGGAGGGTCCTACCCTCCTCAGGTGCCACCGCCGTGGGACCCGGCATTGCTCGCCGCCCTGCACTCCGCCCCGTCACCGAGCTCCTATGGTGGCGGTGGTGACTGGTACATGCACTCGGGCGCCACTGCTCACATGACTGCTCATCCTGGTAACCTTACGTCTGCCACTCCTATTCATACTCCCACCGGTATCATCGTTGGTAACGGTTCCTCGCTACCCATTACTCACGTTGGTCATATGTCGTTTCCTTCTACTTCCACTCCTGTGCATATGTCTAATGTTCTTGTGTCTCCTAACTTAGTCTCTAATCTCGTTTCCGTTCGTCGCCTTGCTCGTGAGAATCCTATAACTGTTGAATTTGACGATATCGGTTTTTCTATGAAGGACGCCCGTACACGGATGGTGCTCCACCGATGTGATAGCCCGGACGAGCTTTACCCAGTTCATCCCTCCGGCGCCACCACCACCCGTCGCCCCGCCGCCTTCGCCGCCAGTGTCGATCTTTGGCATGCCCGTCTTGGTCATCCCAACTCCACCGTTATGCGTCAGATTCTTCAGAGTTTTTCCTTCTCATGTAATAAGGTCGATGACCACACTTGTGAGGCTTGCCGTCTTGGCAAGCATGTTCGTCTTCCCTTTAGCGAGTCTACAAGCATTTCCACCTTTCCATTTCAGTTATTGCATAGTGACGTTTGGATGTCCCCGGTTGCTAGCAACACAGGCTATTTATACTATCTGGTGATATTGGATGACTTTACTCATTATGTGTGGACCTTCCCTATCCGTCGCAAGTCCAACGCTCTTGCCACACTCACCGCTTTTTATTCATATGTCACCACACAGTTCGGTCGTCCCATTCTGGCCTTGCAAACTGACAATGGCAAGGAGTTTGACAACGTCGCCGTCCGCAATTTACTTGCGTCCCACGGCACCATCTTTCGCCTCACCTGCCCCTACACGTCTCAGCAGAATGGTCGCGCCGAGCGCATTCTTTGCACGCTGAATGAATGTGTCCGCACGTTGCTCTTCTACTCCTACGTACCTCCTCGATACTGGCCGGATGCACTCGCGACCGCTAGCCTACTCATTAACATTCGCCCCTGTCGTTCCCACTGGAACTTCACCCCTCACCAGCTCCTCTTCGGTGCGGTTCCGTCTTATGATGGTCTTCGCATTTTCGGGTGTCTCTGTTACCCTAGCACCGCGTCCACTGCTCCCCATAAACTCGCGCCCCGGTCCCTCCCTTGCATCTTTCTTGGCTATCCTCCCAGTACCAAAGTTTACCGGTGCTATGATCCAGTCACCCACCGCGTCTTCACTTCGCGGCATGTGTACTTTGATGAGCTCGTGTTTCCGTTTCAGCAGGTACCATCACCTTCGGAGTCTTCTGCGGCGCGGTTCGCCCCTGCCCCCACCTCTGGCGGACCGCCCAGCCGCGCCCCGGGTCCGGCCCTGCCCGCGCTCCCCGCGCCGGCGGCCCCTGGCGCTGCGGCTCCTGT
>NC_057795.1:37607297-37610570 GCF_018294505.1 Triticum aestivum
CCGCGGACCCCGTCGCAGCCCCTGTCGCCGCGGCCCCCTCAGCTGGCACCGCTGTGGCTCCCACGGCCACCCCTGACGTGGCTCCCGCCTCGCCCCCCGCCGTGGCCCCCATTACCGCGGCCCCCGCCGTGGCCCCCACCACCGTGGCTGCACCCCTCACCGTGTGGTCACTCGGGCTCGGACTGGGACGCTGTGTCCCAGCACGCGCTACCCGTCGGACGAGTATGCGTGCGCGGCTTCTACCTCGACACCATCCCCGCTCCCCACTTCCGCCGGCGCAGCCCTTCGGGATCCGAACTGGCTAGCTACGATGCGTGAGGAGTTTGACGCCCTGCAGCGCAACCGTACGTGGCAGCTTGTCCCGCGGCCACCACGTGCCAATGTCATCACTGGCAAGTGGGTTTTCCGCCACAAGACTCGCCCCAACGGTTCTCTCGGGCGCTACAAGGCGCGTTGGGTGATGCGCGGCTTTCGCCAGCGCGCAGGCGTGGACTTCACCGACACCTTCGCTCCGGTTATCAAACCGGGCACGATTCACGCTGTTCTCCAGCTTGCCGCTTTCCGCGCTTGGCCTGTCCACCAGCTCGATGTGTATAATGCTTTCTTGCATGGCCATCTCGACGAGCAGGTGTTCTGTCAGCAGCCGATTAGCTTCGTCGATGCCGCCTATCCGGACCACGTGTGCTTGCTCTCGCACTCCCTATACAGGTTGAAGCAGGCGCCTCGGGTCTGGTACCAGCGGATCGCGGCCTTCCTCCAGCAGCAGGTGTTCCGGTCCACATGGCCCGATGCCTCCCTGTTTGTCTACCACCAGGGCCCCGCCACCGCGTACCTCCTACTGTACGTCGACGACATCATCCTGACTGCGTCCTCGCCAGCGCTTCTTTAGCAGATCACAGCTCGCCTCGGCACGAAGTTCGCCCTCAAGGACTTGAGGGCTCTCCACTACTTCCTCGGCATCGAGGTCATGCGCCGGGCTACTGGCTTCTTTCCGCACCAGCAAAAGTACGCCTATGAGCTTCTGGAGCGAGCGGGCATGCTTAACTACAAGCCTGCTTCCACGCCTGTCGATACAAAGGCTAAGGTGTCCGCTGTCGAGGGATCTCCGGCGTCCGACGCTCCCTTCTACCGCTCCATCGTCGGTGCGCTTTAGTATCTCACACTGACGCGTCCGGACATTCAATATGTTGTCCAGCAGGTGTGCCTTCACATGCATGCTCCGCGTGACACTCATTGGGCTCTCGTGAAACGTATACTTCGGTACATACGTGGCACCACAGCCATGGGTCTCACCCTGACGGCCTCGCCGGACACCAGCCTTGTCGCCTACTCCGACGCCGACTGGGTTGGGTGTCCCGACACTCGACGCTCCACTTCCAGCTACTGTGTCTACCTCGGACCCTCTCTGATCTCGTGGTCGTCTAAACGACAACCCACGGTATCACGATCGAGCGCCGAGGCTGAGTATCGGGTTGTGGCCAACGCCGTCGCGAAGTGCTCATGGCTACCACAGCTACTTCAGGAGTTTCTCTGTGAGGTCACCAAGGCGACGCTCGTCTTCTGTGATAACGTCTTCGCGGTGTACCTTGCTGTCAACCCTGTCCATCACCGACGGACGAAGCACATCGAGCTCGACATCCACTTCGTCCGGGAGCAGGTCGCACTTGGTCGTGTTTGTGTTCTACATGTGCCCACCGATCAGCAGTTCGCCAATGTGATGACGAAGGGACTACCTACCTCGACTTTCGAGGGCTTTCGGTCCAGTCTTTGCGTCTCCGGCGATGCTTCGACTGCGGGGGGTGTTGAACATGTGTACATATACGTAGGTCTGGGTCCTGTATGCAGTACCTGTAGTATCTGTCTCTCTCTCTGTATGTACGTGTATATTAGGAGACAAGATACCGGTCGCACCCCTTGTACCTATATATATGTGCCTAGTGCACGATCAATCATTATCGACACACCAAATCATTCTCTACAATTTCTAAAAGATGGTACGATTCGTACAAAATGCCATGTTTCCTACAAAAATGCCATGGTTCTCTACCAAAATGCCATAGTTTCTCTAAAAAAGATGCTCGAGATCGCGGGAGTAAACCTCCGGCATAACTCCAACGGGGCAAGTCCTAAAAGTAGGAGGCTATGGCTACTATGTACAGGAACCAGTGATCCTCTCCCTAGCCATCGCCAGCCGGCAGCTCCATCGGACGAGGCATGGGATCGGGCAGGGGTGCTCTGTGGAGCCCTCAACCGGTTAGGTGGGAGGAGAAGAGAAAAAGAAGGGATAACAATGAGCTCCGCACTTTTGCGATTGGAACACGCACATGTAGGAACTGACGATGTGGGCGACCACGTGATCAACGGAGCTACTGCTACTGTTACCCGCTGTACGTACGACCATGACTCCTGGCCAGTGATCGTAGGTTCGGTTCAACCGCTGTACCGGCCATCACCTCTAGAGATTTCTGGCCTGTTTTGTACTTTTGGGGGACAGAGCAAGGCAAAGGTGAGGAGCATTCTGTGGCTCTACTGCTAGGCACATCGGAGGAGCTCAGGAGGCAGTGGACCGAGGACGGGAGTCGCTCGCCCGGACACACGTTGATTGGCATCGCGCGCAGACATGACGAGCACGCCTGCTCGACAAGTGCTGCTCACAGGATGGACTTATGGTTCTGAGCTAGAATACCAAGATGGTCTTCCCAATAACCTATGTATGGTAGAACGGTACTACAGTCCATGTAGAACCGGGTCTAGCTCTGCCTTGCAACATAGTAATTCTTCCTGATTCATCTCATTCCTATTGACAAAGACTATCTTCTCCAAGCGTGTTAATTCCCTTGTATTTCTACTGGCTACAGTTTTGTAGTGATGGGTGTTGAGAAGTGTCATGGGGAAAAGTAAGGTCACCATGGAAAAGTAGGACCACCTCCTCTCATATCATGACCATGTGTGCAAGTGATTGAGGAAAAAGCGACTTAGGCTACCCCCTCTTATATCATGAGCTAGTTTGTGTTTCATGTTGTACCATGCAAGGGGAATTTACCATGTGTTAACTCAATATGTGATTACCCCTCTGTCTACTACGACTCTAAATGGTTGTAAGGGCATCTCCAACGCCATGCCTTGAAACATCCGTGCCCGAACCAATGCGTCTGAACCTTTTTTGCCAACCAACATGGTACCACGGACATCAGTGGACGCGTCCGGGTGTTCGAATTCTCGCAAACCGGATGCAAAGCTAGGGAGGTTTGCAGGAGTCCAGATCCCCATCAT
>NC_057795.1:37610911-37614197 GCF_018294505.1 Triticum aestivum
GCATTTGGCACCCCGTCCAGCCCCTAGCTCATTGTTCGCTCCCCCCAGGCTGACACCGGCGCTCTACCAACCCGCCCGCCCAGACCATGTCAGACCTCCGCCGGTCCACCTGAGCACAACGCCTGCTTTTCTGCCGCCGCCGTTCCCCCCTCGTCTGCCCTCTACCCAAGTATCCTCCGCCGTGGACGGTAGAAGGTCTGACAAGTGTTTCAACAAATTCCATAGCCAAGTTGTTTACAGTTTTTGCATGCTTTGAATCAAGCATGATGGATTCAGATGACAAGTACTTCTACAACAACTTCATGGACATCAGATGAGGAGGACCAATATGAGGGTATTAGTGGAAAAAGTGCTAGCCACAACTTTCGTTGGTGGCGCGGCATTTTACATCCGTGCCAACACTATTTTTCTCAACTAGTGCTGGCGTAGGCCAAATCCGTATGCCAACTTTACAAGCATGGTGCTGGCGTTGATTGTTTTGTAAATGCCACAAATCTATTGGCCCATATAGCCTCGCCGTTTGGAAACCACTGGTGACGTTGGTTTCCTTTGCACGCCATAGTTATTCTGTTAGTGATGGCATTATTTTTCTTTGCACACCATAGTATATAATTGTATTATGCTTTTTTGACATCATTTTATTTGGCATGTGATTAGCTATGGGCGTTGCCAATTTATCCAGCGCCAGCAATGACCTAGTAAAATACCTAAGTCCACCGTTCGCTCTCATTTCACACCCCACCCGGCCCGGTCGTAGCTAGCTAGACACAACTCCCGTTGGACCAAAGCCGCCGCCGCCCCGTCGCCGTCGGTCTCCGGCGCCAAGGTTAGATCCACTCCTCCGTTCGCGCGGACATGCCAAACGTCCGAAAATTGTAGTAATAATCGTCTGATTGCTATTGTGTCTCCCCTCCATTGGCGGATCTGAGAAAGTTTAGTTGAAATTATGTATAAGTTGACAGGTATATGTAAACCAAATTGTTAAAATTGTAGATCAGTGTTCCATTGTTTACTCTCATAGAATAACATAATTTCCTTTGTTTACTTGACAAGTTGACATGCCTCTGTATAGATCAGTTAGGTTGTAGAATTTTTGTAAGTGTATTAGATCACTTTTCATACTTTGATTGGAATTATTATCAACTTGCTTGTTATTATTGTTATGTTTGGTTCTTATCAGCACTAAGGAAATTCTTGTTTGACATTGTGATGATATCTATATACATATTTTTGTAGTGATTGACATAAGTTATTCTTATATATGATAGTATGTGTATGTACAGAAGTCAGTTTGCTATATCTTATTTATCAAAACAGATTCATAATTTTATCTATTCTACTTAATTAACAAAATCATATCTTTCCAACACATGAACTATATTACATAGCATATTATCTTGATCGTATATATACGCGATGTGTTTGTAGGTCATGGCCAATTCTGGAGGCAACAACGAGTCGGTGTGCAATGTGGACATGGCCAACAATGAATCCTTAAACACTTTTGAGTATGTCATCAAGAGCATGCAAGGGGTAAATGACGATCTAAATGGGGAGATTAAAGAGCTACGCAAGGATGCTGTTCAGCTCGTTCAGGAGACTAATCAGCTTAGGGACGAGAGGGATAAGCTCGTCGAGGATCGGGATAAACTGAAGGAGGACAGGAGACGCCTCAGGGGTGAGATGATTGACCTGAAGATGGATATAGATCTTTTCGGAAGAGAAGGAGAGGCAGATAAAAAGAAGCTGATGCAGCTGGGCATAATCCTTGCTGAAGATTAGTTTTTTAAGTAGCTAGCTAGCTCACCTTATTAGTTGATGATGATCGAGTAACTAGAGTACTTGAGTGAACTTTTGTGAAGTTTAATATCAACTTGTTGAGTTCATGAGCCTCTTTATGTAATGATTATATATTAAGTAAGTACCTAGTGTTGATGAGTATATTGTGTTCAGTAGTATCTATTAAGTAAGTAGCTAGCTAGTGTTGATGAGTATTTTTTTATTACAAAAAAACCATTTGCTGGCATTGGACGAGCAGGCACACCAGAGTTATGATGGACTTAGTGTTGGCGCTGGACTGGTGATACACCAGCACGATGTAGGATATTGCTGATGTGTCCTCCAACGCCACCACTACATTTTAGCAATGGCGCCATATTAGTGGCGTCACGTGTCTATGCCAGCAAGGATGTTTTTGGCATGCCATAGCTAGGCTTTTTTCCACTAGTGTGTAGGCGGTCCTAGATGAAGGAAATATGCCCTAGAGGCAATAATAAAGTTATTATTTATTTCCTTTATTCATGATAAATGTTTATTATTCATGCTAGAATTGTATTAACCGGAAACTTAGTACATGTGTGAATACATAGAAGAAACATATAGTCCCTAGTATGCTTCTACTTGACTAGCTCATTAATCAAAGATGGTTATGTTTCCAAACCATAGACATGTGTTGTCATTTGATGAACGGGATCACATCATTAGGAGAATGATGTGATGGACATAACTCATTCGTTAGCTTAGTATTATGATCATGTCAGTTTCATTGCTACTGCTTTCTTCATGACTTATACAAGTTCCTTAGACTATGAGATTATGCAACTCTCGGATACCGGGGGAACACTTTGTATGCTACCAAACGTCACAATGTAAATGGGTGATTATAAAGGTGCTCTACAGGTGTCTCCGAAGGTGTTTGTTGGGTTGGCATAGATTGAGATTAGGATTTGTCACTCCATGTTTCGGAGAGGATCTCTGGGCCCTCTCGGTAATACTCCTCATTATAATCCTTGCAACCATTGTGAGTAATGAGTTAGTTGCAGGATGAAGTATTACGGAACGAGTAAAGAGACTTGCTGGTAACGAGATTGAACTAGGTATGATGATACCGACGATCGAATCTCTGGCAAGTAACATACCGATGACTAAGGAAATAACGAATGTTGTTATGCGGTTTGACTGGTAAAGTTCTTCGTAGAATATGTAGGTACCAATATGAGCATCTAGATTCTACTATTGGTTATTGACCGGAGATGTGTCTCGGTCATGTCTACATAGTTCTCGAACCCATAGGGTCCGCACGCTTAACGTTCGATGACAATTGGTATTATGAGTTTATGTGATGTGATGTACCAAAGATTTTTCAGAGTTTCGGGTGTGATCATGGACATGACGAGGAGTCTCGAAATGGTCGAGCCATAAAGATTGATATATTGGACGACTATGTTCGGACACAGGAAGTGTTCCGGATAAGTTTCAGAAAAACCAGAGTACCGGGGTTTACCGG
>NC_057795.1:37614436-37615671 GCF_018294505.1 Triticum aestivum
AGCATTTGGGCCTCATGGGCCTTAGTGGAGAAGAGAGAGGGCCGTCCAGGAGGTGGCGTGCGCCCCCCTTGCCCTAGTCCGAATTTGATGTAGAGTTCATGGGACGTCATCGAGCTGAACGTGTGCAGATCGCGGAGGTGGCATACCTTTGGTGCTAGGATTGGTCGAATCGTGAAGACATACGACTACATCAACCGCGTTGTCATAACGCTTCCACTTTCAGTCTACAAGGGTACGTAGAAAACACTCTCCCCTCTCGTTGCTATGCATCACCTAGAGATAGATCTTGCGTGATCGTAGATTTTTTTTTTTGAAATTACCGCGGTCCCCAACAGGGGCATCCGAGCCAGGTCTATGCGTAGATGTTATATGCACGAGTAGAACACAAAGAGTTGTGGGCGATAATAGTCATACTGCTTTGCGTCTAAAACTTATGATTTGCCTCTAAAACTTGAGATTTTCGCGGTCGCTCATATCAATTTTCATGGCTGAAACTTTAAGCAATTTTTTGGTACAAAGTGATTTTGTCGGTTGCGCGTACTAAGTTTCAAAACCTGAAACTTAATGGAATTTTTTAAAATTTCTCAAATTCGTCATGAGAAATAATAATATAAAAACATAACTTAATTTGGATTTTTTTTTCAAAAGATATGGAAGTTTGAAAGTTTGACAAAGAAAAGCACGTGCAAGAGACTCGGTGCACCTGCACCTCTTTCCCAATATCAAGTCCGTCATCATTCTTGAAGCAGTTTCATCACAGGATCTCTGGATTTGGCAATGTCCGGATCTCACAATGATATCAACATGCTGCAATGGTCTCCATAAGTTGACTTTAAGTTTAACTATTTTATTTAAAAACTTAATCAATGGGTTTTAATATTTAAATTTGAACTAGTGTTTAATTCGATTATTTTCACTATGCAAAGAATTATGCTCATCTATAGTTATTTGGAGTGTTGAGGACTTTAGAAAAAATAAAACAAAGGCGGACAGGGGAAAATATTTGATGGATAGGACTGGATGTTGGCTCCTGTATTTGGGTCTGCGGATGGCAGTGAGTTCGATTTGAGAGGCGATGTTGGAGAGGACCTTACTACCATGTTATTTATGTTATGAACATAGAAGAAAAGGAACGACTAAAGTTTTGTCAATCTAAACGTATGACACCCCCATGTTCGATATTCATAAAAATGGATAGAGGTTTAAGTCAATCACCATGGAAGTACGTAGCAAAC
>NC_057795.1:37616015-37649762 GCF_018294505.1 Triticum aestivum
GGAGCACAAGAGTGTTGCTCATTCTTTTGATTGGACACGTGTCCCTGAATGTCCAGTAATCAATGTATATATCTTTTAACAAGGAAAATGCAGCAATCCGAGTTAATAAAAGTGCCCTTTATTGAAATAAGAATCACGAAGCCCTGTAATGTTTCTCTACTGACAAGATCTATGAAGTTGCATTGCAACTCTGCACGAGCCAAACAGCTACAACTAAGAACTGGCCTAGCTAAAGTGCTTTGTGTGATTGCATTGTGTGCATAATCATGAGCTGCATGTGATGTTGCTAATCCTAGGTACAACGGTTAGAGAAGCAAAACCGTTGTTCTTCCATGACTAAGTGCTCGGTAAGATCTACTCTTCTTTGTCATTAATGTTGAGTATCGTGATTAGACTGAAAACATATCATAGATTAGAAATATTCTAACTTATCTTGTACTACAAAAATATCATTTGCTCCTATATATATGCCCATGAGGCTCGAGCAGTAAACCTTCTATGTCATTAATGTTGAGTATTGTGATTAGATTGGAAACAGAGGATAGACTATGAAATATTCTAACTTGTCTTGTACTCCAAAAAGATCATGTACTTCTATATATATGCCGAGACTCGAGCAATAAACATTGATTCCACCAATCTCCCTCTCTATTCCTTCGACATGGTATCGTAGCTCATGCGGGATCTAATTCAATGGCGACCACCTATAATGTTGTGTTCATCGGTTGTTTGCAACCTAGTGGTCGTAACTAGAACCTACACTAAGCATTTATATATCGAGTGATAGACCTAGTGTTAGAGGTGTGTCGAATATTGTGTACAAGGTAGGTTACAGTTGGACTTGTAGTTGTATTGTGTTTATAGGATATGGAGTCGTGTCCAAGTAGGACACTTGTATCCTAGACCTCTCATATATAGCGGGGTAGACGCACGATGTAAACTAGGCCAACATAATAGCACAGGCGTGCAAGGGGGATCCGGTGGCATGTGCCGGCGCCCGGGTGGGCGGTATTGTGACGGTGTCACAGGGAGAAGCGCCCGTAGTCAGGCCCCGGGGATGTAGCCATATCGGTGAACCTCGTTAACAAATCTCGGTGTCGTGCTCGGTGTGATTGCTTCGTCCTCGGATGTTCGACGATATGCCTCAGATTTATTCTAACAAGTGGTATCATGAGCTAGGTTGTTCAGAGGTCTTGAATTGTTGATCTAGAGAAGACCAAGATTGGTTGGATTTTGCTATTAGTACACAGGGCTGTACCTCATCAGGTTTTGCTTGTGTACTTGGGGCATCACGGTGGAGCTCGGTTAATTTTTCACAAGGTCAGCCGTACAAAGAACCATGGCACCAATGGGTATCAGGTATGAGGTGGAGAAGTCTGATGAAACTGAAAGCATTGGGTTATGGCAGACAATGGTGAAATATTTATTGGCACAAAAGGGATGTTTGAAAGCATTGTGGGAAGTCATGTCAGCTGAGATGGAGTTATCATGTGATGGATGGGAATTCGCAGAATGATTTGGGAGCCTGGGTCAGACTGGATAGTCATACGGCCTTGAAAGCATTGCGGGAAGTCATGTCGGCTGAGATGTAGTTATCATGTGATGGATGGGAATTCGCAGAATGATTTTGGAGCCTGGGTCAGACTGGACAATCAGACGGGATCGACGCAAGTTGGTTGGTACAGAAGACGATGGTGGGATCAGCGACGACGACATAGGAGCGTGATGCTGATGATGACCGACTTCTGGGGCGTGGAAACATGTGGCACAGGCCCCGAGGGATTGTCTTGAAGGAAATATGCCCTAGAGGCAATAATAAAGTTATTATTTATTTCCTTAATTCATGATAAATGCTTATTATTCATGCTAGAATTGTATTAACCGGAAACTTAGTACATGTGTGAATACATAGACAAAACATATAGTCCCTAGTAGGCCTCTACTTGGCTAGTTTGTTAATCAAAGATGGTTAAGTATCCTAACCATAGAAATGTGTTGTCATTTGATGAACGGGATCACATCATTAGGAGAATGATGTGGTGGACATGACCCATCCGTTAGCTTAGCATTATGACCGTGTTAGTTTCGTTGCTACTGCTTTCTTCATGACTTATACAAGTTCCTCAAACTATGAGATTATGCAACTCCTGAATGACGGAGGAACACTTTGTGTGCTACCAAACATCACAACGTAAAAGGGTGATTATAAGGTGCTCTACAGGTGTCTCCGAAGGTGTTTCTTGGGCTGGCATGGATCGAGATTAGGATTTGTCACTCCATGTTTCGGAGAGGTATCTCTGGGCCCTCTCGGTAATACCCATCACTATAAGCCTTGCAAGCATTGTAACTAATGAGTTAGTTGCGGTATGAAGTATTACGAGTAAAGAGACTTGCCAGTGACGAGATTGAACTAGGTATTGAGATACCGACGATCGAATCTCGGGCAAGTAACATACCGATGACAAAGGGAACAACGAATGTTGTTATGCGGTTTGACCGATAAAGATCTCCATAGAATATGTAGGAACCTATATGATCATCCAGGTTCCGCTATTGGTTATTGACCGGAAACGTGTCTCGGTCATGTCTACATAGTTCTCGAACCCGTAGGGTCCGCACGCTTAACGTTCGATGACGATTGGTATTATGAGTTTATGTGTTTTGATGTACCGAAGGTAGTTTGGAGTTCCGGATGTGATCACGAACATGACGAGGAGTCTCAAAATGGTCGAGACATGAAGATTGATATATTAGACGACTATGTTCGGACATCGAAATAGTTCCGGATGAGTTCGGGCATTTACCGAAGTACCGGGGGTTACCAGAACCATCCCAGGGAGTATATGGGCCTTAATGGGCCTTAGTGGGAGAGGAGAGAAGGCAGCCTAGGAGGGGGCGCGCCCCCCAAGCCCAATCCGAATTGGGTGAGGGGGCCGGCCCCCCCTTTCCTTTCTCCTTCCCCCTCTTCCTTCTATTCCTAGTAGGACTAGGAAAGGGGGAGTGCTAGTCCTACTAGGAGGGGGACTCCTCCCCCTTGGAGCGCCTAGAGAGGCCGGCCGACCTCCCCCTCCCTCCTTTATATACGAGGGCAGGGGGCACCCTAGAACATAGAAGTTGACATTGTTTAGCTGTGTGCGGTGCCCCCCTCCACAGATACACACCTCGGTCATATCGTCGTAGTTCTTAGGCGAAGCCCTGCGCCGGTAATTTCATCATCACCATCACCATGCCGTCGTGCTGACGAAACTCTCCCTCGGCCTCAACTGGATCAAGAGTACGAGGGACGTCCCCAAGCTGAACGTGTGATGATCACGGAGGTGCCATACGTTCGGTGCTAAGATCGGTCGGATCGTAAATACGTACGACTACATCAACCGGGTTGCCATAACACTTCCGCTTTCGGTCTACGAGGGTACGTGGACACACTCTCCCCTCTCGTTGCTATGCATCACATAGATAGATCTTGCGTGATCGTAGGAATTTTTTTGAAATTACTACGTTCCCAACAATGGCATCCGAGCCAGGTTTATGCGTAGATGTTATATGCACGAGTAGAACACAAAGAGTTGTGGGCGATAATAGTCATACTTTGATTCGGCGGTATTGTTGGATGAAGCGGCTCAGACCGTCATTACGCGTACGCTTACGCGACACTGGTTCTACCGACGTGCCTTGCACATAGGTGGCTGGTGAGTGTCTGTTTCTCCAACTTTAGTTGAATCGAGTGTGGCTACGCCTGTTCCTTGTTGAAGGTTAAAACAGCACACTTGACGAAAAATCTTTGTGGTTTTGATGCGTAGGTAAGAACGGTTCTTGCTAGAAGCCAGTAGAAGCCACACGTAAAACTTGCAACAACAAAGTAGAGGACATCTAACTAGTTTTTGCAGGGCTTGCTGTGATGTGATATGGTCAAGCATGATGTGATATAAATTGTTGTATGAGATGATCATGTTTTGTAACAAAGTTATCGGCAACTGGCAGGAGCCATATGGTTGTCGCTTTATTGTATGCAATGCAATTGCCATGTAATTGTTTTACTTTATCACTAAGCGTTAGCGATAGTCGTAGTAACAATAGGTGGCAAGACGACAACAATGCTATGATGGAGATCAAGGTGTCATGCCGGTGACGTTGGAGATCATGACGATGCTTCGGTGATGGAGATCATGAGCACAAGATAATGATGGTCATATCATGTCACATATTTTGATTACATGTGATGTTTATCCTTTATGCATCTTATTTTGCATAGAAGGTCAGTAGCATTATAAGATGATCCCTTACTAAATTTCAAGCTACAAGTGTTCTCCCTGAGTATGCATCGTTGCTACAGTTCATCGTGCCGAGACACCACGTGATGATCGGGTGTGATAAGCTCTACATTCACATACAATGGGTGCAAGCCAATTTTGCACATGCAGAATACTCGGGTTAAACTTGACGAGCCTAGCATATGCAGATATGGCCTCGGAACACTAAGACCGAAAGGTCGAGTGTGGATCATATAGTAGATATGATCAACATAGTGATGTTCACCATTGAAAACTACTCCATCTCACGTGATTAACGGACATGGTTTAGTTGATTTGGATCACGTGATCACTTAGATGATTAGAGGGATGTCTATCTAAGTGGGAGTTCTTAAGTAATATGATTAATTGAACTTTAATTTATCATGAACTTAGTACTTCATAGTATTTTGCATATCTATGTTGTTGTAGATCAATGGCCCGTGCTACCGTTCCTTTGAATATTAATGCATTCCTAGAGAAAGCTAAGTTGAAAGATGATGGTAGCAACTACACGGACTGGGTCCGTAACTTGAAGATTATCCTCCTTGCTGAACAAAAGAGTTACGTTCTGGAAGCACCGTTGGGTGCGGATACATCTCCGTCGTATCTGTAATTTTTGTTCCATGCCAATATTATTCAACTTCCATATACTTTTGGCAACTTTTTATACTATTTTTGGGACTAACATATTGATCCAGTGCCCTGTGCCAGTTCCTATTTGTTGCATGTTTTATGTTTTGCAGAAACCCCATATCAAACGGAGTACAAACGGGATAAAAATGGACGGAGCTTATTTTTGGAATATTTATGATTTTTGGGAAGTAAAATCAACGTGAGACGGTGCCCGAGGTGGCCACGAGGGTGGCCCGTGCGCCCACTTATACTGGGCAAGCCCCTGACCCTCGTGGGCCCCTCGTAAGGCGGTTGACGCTCTTCTTTGGCCGCAAGAAAGCTAATTTTTGGAAAAATATCTGGGCGAAGGTTTCAATCCAATCGGAGTTATGGATCTCCGGATATAAAAGAAACGGTGCCAGGGCAGAATCTGGAAACACAGAAATAGAGAGAGACAGAGAGATAGATCCAATCTCGGAGGGGCTCTCGCCCCTCCCACGCCATGGGAGGAAAGTAGTAGAGGGGAAACCCTTCTCCCATCCAGGGAGAAGGTCAAGGAAGAAGAAGAAGAAGAAGGGGGCTCTCTTCCCCTTGCTTCCGGTGGCGCCGGAAAGCTGCCGGGGCCATCATCATCACCACGATCTACACTAACACCTCCATCATCTTCACCAACATCTCCATCACCTTCCCCCGTCTATATTCAGCGGTCCACTCTCCCGCAACCCGCTGTACCCTCTACTTGAACATGGTGCTTTATGCTTCATATTATTATTCAGTGATGTGTTGCCATAATATGATGTCTGAGTAGATTTTCGTTCTCCTACCGGTGATTGATGAATTGCTATGATTGGTTTAATTTTCTTGTGGTTATGTTGCTGTCCTATTGTGCCTTTTGTTTTGCACAAGCGTGAGGGATTCCCGCTGTAGGGTTTTGCAATATGTTCATGATTCGCTTATAGTGGGTTGCTTGAGTGACAGAAGCATAAACCCGAGTAGGGGGGTTGTGGCGTATGGGATAAAGGGGACTTGATGCTTTAATGCTATGGTTGGGTTTTACCTTAATGATCTTTAATAGTTGCGGATGCTTGCTAGAGTTCCAACCATAAGTGCATATGATCCAAGAAGAGAAAGTATGTTAGCTTATGCCTCTCCCACATAGAACTTGCTATCGGTCTAGTAAAGTAGTCAATTGCTTAGGGACAATTTCACAACTCCTACCACCACTTTTCCACACTCGCTATATTTACTTTATTGCTTCTTTATCTAAAAAGCCCCTAGTTTTATTTACGTGCTCTTTATTATCTTGCAAACCTATCCAACAACACCTACAAAGTACTTCTAGTTTCATACTTGTTCTAGGTAAAGCGAACACTAAGCATGCGTAGAGTCATATCAATGGCAGATAGGACTTGAGAGAATATTTGTTCTACCTTTAGCTCCTCGTTGAGTTTGACACTCTTACTTATCGAAAGAGGCTACAATTATCCCCTACACTTGTGGGTTATCAAGACATTTTTTTCTAGCTCCATTGCCGGGGAGTGAATATTCTTGTGTGTGCTTGTTTGCTTTATCACTTAGTAATTTTTATTTGCTGTTCTTAGTTGTTTTATATCTTTAGATATGGCTAGGAACGAAAAATACCAAAAAAATTAGTTGTACCTACTGAACCGATGGTTGAAGAACCACTCAAAATCTATCACACTCCTGAAGCTTTTTACTTGGATCATCTTTGATCCCTTTGTACTCGTGCTGAAACCCCCACTAGCTTAATTGAGGGCAAATCTTTAGATGAGCATGCTTTATATGTGCGACACTGTAAATCTGAAAAGCGAAACTTTTACTGGATCAAATTCATCGTTTGCAATGCTATGCTTGGAATTTATGTGAAATATATGATTTTACTTGTTGTTCTGAAAACCCTAAGAAACACCTTCCCTACCAATGTGAGTTTAGTGATAATGGAATCGTATCTTCGTATGCTAAGGGTGTTTATAATTACTATGATGTTCAACAAATTGAAGAATTTGTTGCTTTTAAGGGTGCTTACGAAATTGCTTCTTTGATTGAAAAGTATGATGCTACTCTCTACAAATCTGGCAATTTTGCCATACTTGAATATTGTTATGATAATTATGGTTCTAATGCCTATCTTAAACCATATATTGAGGACTCCTCCGCTGTCCAAGAAGAGACTAATATTTTGCAGGAGTCTATGGAAGAAGAAATTGATGAAACTATGAGCTCATTGGATGAAAAAGATGATGAGGAGAGCGAAGAACAAAAGGAGGAAGAGCGGATTAGCTACACGTGCCCACCTTATAATGAGAGTAACTCTTCAACTCATACATTGCTTAATTCCCCTTCGTGCTTACCGAAGGATGATTGCTATGATCCCGTTTATTCTCTTGAAATATCCCTTTTTGATGATGCTTGCTATGCTGGTGGCCAAGATGCCAATATGAATGATGCTTATGGAGATGAATTGCTATAGTTCCTTATGTTAAAGATGAAATTGTTATTATTGCATCAACGCATGATAGTCCTATTATCTTTTTGAATTCTCCCGACTACACTATATCGGAGAAGTTTGTGTTTATTAAGGATTATATTGATGGGTTGCCTTTTACCATTGCACATGATGAGTTTGATAAATATAATATGCATGTGCTTGCTGCTCCTACTTGCAATTATTACGAGAGAGGAACTATATCTCCACCTCTCTATGTTTCCAATATGATAAAATTGCAAGAAACTACTTATACTATGCACTGGCCTTTACTATGTGTGCATGAATTGTTCTTTTATGACATGTCGATGCATAGGAAGAGAGTTAGACTTCGTTGTTGCTTGATATATCTTACTTTGTGCTCACTACTAAATTACAAATCATTGTTAATTAAAAATGGCTTTGATATACCTTGGGATCCGGGTGGATCCACTACTTGAGCACTATATGCCTAGCTTAATGGCTTTAAAGAAAACGCTGCCAGGGAGACAACCCGGAAGTTTTAGAGAGTCATTTACTTCTTTTATGTGCTTTCATAAAGTTTAAAAACAAAAAAATAAAGAGGGGAACCCAAAACTTTTCAAAAAGGAAAGTGAAAGTGAGAAAGACAAGCATTGTTGAAGTGGGAAAGCTCCTTGAACTTTGTTCATGCTCACGGAAACTTTGTGAATCTTAATTACAGAAACTTTTCATCAAAAATAATTATCCCCTTGTATATTTCCATTGTATTATAAAAATAATGTGCTAAGGTTTGCCTTTAGGATGTTTACAATGCTTGTTGGTTTGTACGGTGAAGGACAGAAACTTTGGCTGTACTGCGCAATTTTAAATTTTTTATTGGAAAGTCAAATGGTTATGATTCATTTTGCACTATCTTTATGTACAATTTTTTTATTTTTTATAATTTTGGTAGAATTGTTGGGGCAGCAGAAGTATGGTGAATGTTCAAATTGCTACAGACTGTTCTGTTTTTGACAGATTCTATTTTTGATGGATAGTTGACTTGTTTTGATGAAACTATCAATTTATATCAGTGGATTAAGCCATGGAAAATCTATATTACAGTAGACACAATGCAAAAACAAAATATTAATTGGTTTGCAATAGTACTTAGAGTAGTGATTTGCTTTATTATACTAACAGATCTTACCGAGTTGTTTGTTGAAGTTTTTTGTGGATGAAGTGTTTGATCGAGGAGGTCTCGATATGAGGAAAAGGAAGAGAAGCAAGAGCTAAAGCTTGGGGATGCCCAAGGCACCCCAAGTAAATATTCAAGGAGACTCAAGCGTCTAATCTTGGGGATGCCCCGGAAGGCATCCCCTCTTTCTTCAACAAGTATCGGTATGTTTTCGGATTCGTTTCGTTCATGTGATATGTGCAAGTCTTGGAGCGTATTTGCATTTAGTTTTCACTTTTTTTATGCACCATGCTGGTATGAGATAGTCCTTGATTGATTTATAGAATTCTCATTGCACTTTACTTAAATCTTTTGAGTATGTCTTTATAGAATGCTTCACGTGCTTCACTTATCATTTGATGTTTGGATTGCCTGTTTCTCTTCACATAGAAAACCGCCATTTGTAGAATGCTCTTTTGCTTCAATTATATTTGTTAGAGCATGGGCATATATTTTGTACAAAGAACTGAACTCTCTTGCTTCAATTATATCTATTTAGACAGATGACAAGAATTGGTCATTCACATGGTTAGTCATAAAATCCTACATAAACTTGGACATTGCTGAATATGATATGTTTGATTCCTTGCAATAGTTTTGCAATATAAAGGTAGTGATATTAGAGTCGTGCTAGTGGGATAATTGTTAAATTGAGAAATACTTGTGTTGAGGTTTGCAAGTCCCGTAGCATGCACGTATGGTAACCATTGTGTGACAAATTTTAAGCATGGGGTGTTCTTTGATTGCCTTCCTTATGAGTGGAGGTCGGGGGCGCGCGATGGTTAACTCCTACCAACCTCCACCCTAGGAGCATGCGTAGTAGTACTTTGCTTCGAGGGCTAATAAACTTTTGCAATAAGTATATGAGTTCTTTATGACTAATGTGAGTCCATGGATTATACGCACTCTCACCCTTCCATCATTGCTAGCCTCTTCGGTACCGTATATTTCCCTTTCTCACCTCGAGAGTTGGTGCAAACTTCGCCGGTGCATCCAAACCTAGTGATATGATACACTCTATCACACATAAGCATCCTTATATCTTCCTCAAAACAGCCACCATAGCTACCTATTGTGGCATTCCCATAGCCATTCCGAGATATTTTGCCATGCAACTTCCATCATAATCATATACATGACTTGAGCATTCATTGTCATATTGCTTTGCATGATCGTAAGATAGCTAGCATGACGTTTTCATGGCTTGTCTGTTTGTTGATGTCATTGTTATGCTAGATCATTGCACATCCCGGTATAGCACCAGAAGCATTCATATAGAGTCATACCTTGGTTCGAGATATCGAGTTGTAATATTGAGTTGTAAGTAAATAAAAGTGTGATGATCATCATTATTAGAGCATCGCCCCAGTGAGAAAAGGATGAAGGATACTATGATTCCCCCACAAGTCGGGATGAGACTCCGGACTTTATGAAAAATAAAAGAGGCCAAAGAAGCCCAAATAAAAAAATAGGCCAAAGAAGCCCACCAAAAAAAGAAAATAAAAAAAATGAGAAAAAAAGAGAGATGGGGCAATGTTACTATCCTTTTACCACACTTGTGCTTCAAATAGCACCATGTTCTTCATATAGAGAGTCTCTTGAGTTATCACTTTCATATACTGGTGGGAATTTTCATTATAGAACTTGACTTTTATATTCCGATGATGGGCTTCCTCAAATGCGTGAGGTCTTCATGAGCAAGCAAGTTGGATGCACACCCACTTAGTTTCCAGTTTGAGCTTTCATACACTTATAGCTCTTAGTGCATCCGTTGCATGGCAATCCCTACTCCTCACATTGACATCAATTGATGGCCATCTCCATAGCTCGTTGATTAGCCGCGTCGATGTGAGACTTTCTCCCTTTTTGTCTTCACAAAACAACCTCCATCATCATACTCTACTCCACCCATAGTGCTATGTCCATGGCTTATGCTCATGTATTGCGTGAGGGTTGAAAAGGCTAAAGCGCGTTAAAAAGTATGAACCAATTGCTTGGCTGAAACCGGGGTTGTGCATGATGGGAGCATTTTATGTGAAGAAAATGAAGCATGGCCAAACTATATGATTTTGTATGCATAAGCTTTCTTTGGCTACGTTATTTTGATAAGACATAATTGCTTTATTAGTATGCTTGAAGTATTATTGTTTTTATGTCAAATGATAGATTATTGCCTTGAATCACTCGTGTCTTAATATTCATTCCACGATTAGATACATGATCAAGATTATGTTAGGTAGCATTCCACATTAAAAATTATCTTTTTCATCATTTACCTACTCGAGGACGAGCAGGAATTAAGCTTGGGGATGCTGATACGTCTCCATCGTATCTATAACTTTTTATTGTTCCAAGCCAATATTATTCAACTTTCATATACTTTTGGAAACTTTTTATACTATCTTTTGGGACTAACATATTGATCCAGTGCCCTATGCCAGTTCCTGTTTGTTGCATGTTTTATGTTTCGCAGAAACCCCATATCAAACGGAGTCCAAATGGGATAAAAACGGACGGAGCTTATTTTTGGAATATTTATGATTTTTGGGAAGTAAAATCAACGCGAGACGGTGCCCGAGGTGGCCACGAGGGTGGCCCACGCGCCCACTTATACTAGGCGCGTCCCTGACCCTCGTGGGCCCCTCGTAAGGCGGTTGACACTCTTCTTTGGCCGCAAGAAAGTTAATTTTTGGAAAAATATCTGGGCGAAGGTTTAAATCCAATCGGAGTTATGGATCTCTGGATATAAAAGAAACGGTGCCAGGTCAGAATCTGGAATCGCAGAAACAAAGAGAGACAGGGAGATAGATCCAATCACGGAGGGGCTCTTGCCCCTCCCACGCCATGGGAGCCAAGGACCAGAGGGGAAACCCGTCTCCCATCTAGGGAGAAGGTCAAGGAAGAAGAAGAAGAAAGGAGGCTCTCTCCCCCTTGCTTTCGGTGGCGCCGGAACACTGTCGGGGGCCATCATCATCACCGCGATCTACACCAACACGTCCATCATCTTCACCAACATCTCCATCACCTTCCCCCATCTATATGCTACTGATGACGTTAAGAACGTCTGGCAGAGCAAAGCTGATGACTACTCGATAGTTCAGTCTGCCATGCTTTACGGCTTAGAATCAGGACTTCAAAGACGTTTTGAACGTCATGGAGCATATGAGATGTTCCAAGAGTTGAAGTTAATATTACAAGCAAATGCCCGAGTTGACAGATATGAGTCTCCAACAAGTTCTACAGCTGCAAAATGGAGGAGAATAGTTCTATCAGTGAACACATACTCAGAATGTCTGGGTATCATAATCCCTTGACTCAGCTGGGAGTTGATCTTCTAGTTGATTGTCTCATTGACAGAGTTCTTCAATCACTGCCACCAAGCTATAAAGGCTTCATGACGAACTATAATATGCAAGGGATGGAAAAGACTATTCCCGAGCTCTTCACAATGCTAAAGGACGCGGAGGTAGAAATCAAAAAGGAACATCAAGTGTTGATGGTCAATAAGAACACTAGTTTCAAGAAAAAGGGCAAAGGGAAGAAAGGGAACTTCTAGAAGAACGGAAAAAAGGTTGCTGCTCAAGAGAAGAAACCAAGTCTGGACCTAAGCCTGAAACTGAGTGTTTCTACTGCAAAGGGACTGGTCACTGTAAGCGGAACTGCCCCAAGTATTTGGCAGATAAGAAGGATGGAAAAGTGAAAGGTATATTTGATATACATGTTATTGATGTGTACTTAACTAATGCTCGCAGTAGCGTCTGGGTATTTGATACTGGTTTTGTTGCTCATATTTGCAACTCGAAACAGGCGCTATGGATTAAGCGAAGATTGGCTAAGGACGAGGTAACGATGCGCGTAGGAAATGGTTCCAAAGTCGATGTGATCGCGGTCGGCACACTATCTCTACATCTACCATCGAGATTAGTGTTAGACCTGAATAATTGTTATTTGGTGCCAGCGTTGAGCATGAACATTATATCTGGATCTTGTATAATGCGAGATGGTTATTCATTTAAATCATAGAATAATGGGTGTTTTATTTATATGAGTAATATCTTTTATGGTCATGCAACCCTGCTGAGTGGTCTATTTATGTTAAAACTCGATAGTAGTGATACACATATTCATAGTGTTGAAGCCAAAAGATTGAAGTTAATAATGATAATGCAACTTATTTGTGGCACTGCCATTTGGGTCATATCGGTGTAAAGCACATGAAGAAACTCCATGCTAATGGACTTTTGGAATCACTTAATTATGAATCACTTGGTGCTTGCGAATCGTGCCTTATGGGCTAGATGACTAAAACTCCATTTTCCGGAACAATGGAACGAGCTACTGACTTGCTAGAAATAATACATACCGATGTATGCGGTCCAATGAGTATTGATGCTCGTGGTGGGTATCGTTATTTTCTTACCTTCACATATGATTTGAGCAGATATGGTTATATCTGCTTGATGAAGCATAAGACTGAAACATTGAAAAGTTTAAAGGATTTCAGAGTGAAGTGGAAAATCATCGTAACAAGAAAATAAAGTTTCTACGATCTGATCGTGGAGGAGAATATTTGAGTTACGAGTTTGGTCTTCATTTGAAACAACAGGGATAGTTTCAAAATTAACGTCACCTAGAACACCACAGCAAAATGGTGTGTCCGAACATCGTAACCGTACTTTATTAGATATGGTGCAATCTATGATGTCTCTTACTGATTTACCACTATCGTTTTGGAGTTATGCTTTAGAGATGGCTGCATTCACTTTAAATAGGGCACCATCAAAATCTGTTGAGACGACACCTTATGAACTCTGGTTTGCCAAGAAACCAAAGTTGTCATTTCTTAAAGTTTGGGGTTGTGATGCTTATGTGAAAAAGTTTCAACTTGATAAGCTCGAACTTAAATCGGAGAAGTTCATCTTCATAGGATACCGAAAGGAAACTGTTGGGTACACCTTCTATCACAGATCCGAAGGCAAAATCTTTGTTGCTAAGAATGGATCCTTTCTAGAGAAGGAGTTTCTCTCGAAAGAAGTGAGTGGGAGGAAAGTATGACTTGATGAGGTAACTGTACCTTCTCCCTTATTGGAAAGTAGTTCATTACAGAAATCAGTTCCGGTGATTCCTACACCAATTAGTGAGGAAACTAATGATGATGATCATGAAGCTTTAGATCAAGTTACTACCAAACCTCGTAGGTCTTTCATAGTAAGATCCGCACCAGAGTGGTATGGTAATCCTGTTCTGGAAGTCATGTTACTAGACCATGATGAACCTACGAACTATGAGGAAGCATGATGTGCCCAGATTCCGGGAAATGGCTTGAGGCCATGAAATCTGAGATGGGATCCATGTATGAGAACAAAGTGTGGACTTTGGTGTACTTGCCCGATGATCTTTAAAGGCTATACCAAGAGGTGGGAAAAATACCCATTAAATATTTAGGATTGCCAGTGGCAGATGTTAGGTTGGGTAATAAATTCTAGAATGGAGTCACAATTCTTTTTTTGAGAAAAGCTGTGCATGTTGGCAAGGTAGGCTACTAAATATGGCTGGGAGAGTAACTTTAGTACATGCTTGCCTTACCAACATACCACTTTTCATGATGTCATTTTATCCTTTACCTATTGGGGTAAGGAAAAAAGCTGACTTCTTCAGAGCCAGACTTGTGTGTCAAGAAGATGAAAAGAAAAAGAAATATCACTTGGTTAATTGGAAAACATGTTGCCTACCAAAACAAGAGGGGGGGGTCTGGGGATTATTAATTTAGATATCATGAATAAAGCCTTGATAGCTAAATGGTTATGGAAATTGGAAACTGAATCAGGGACATGAGTGAATATTTAGAAAAACAAATACATCCAGAACAAGTGTTTGCCTGGACTAGAAAAGAAATCTGGGATTCTTAGTTCGGGAGCAGTCTGATGGGGGTCAAGAAACTATATTTCCAACATGTGAAGAAAAAAATTGGAGATGGAAATGAAACTAGATTCTGGGAAGATTGGTGGGTAGGATCTAAGACCGGTATCCTAGACTATATAATACCATCTTTGATGACAACATTTCTATGGCAGAAGATGTGAACAGAGGATGGCAAGGGTTTAGCTTTAGAAGAACTTTGACTAGAGATACAACAGAACTTTGGAATAGTTTGAAACAAAGATGTGAGGAAGTTAGGATGCATGGTGGAAAAGATCAACCCTTATGGATGCTTAATAAAGATAGAAAGTTTTCTGCTAAATCTCTATATTCCTTCCTGATCAATGAGGGGGTTGGATTTCCACATAAGTTCTTGCGGAAAATTAAAATCCCATCCAAAATTAAATGTTCTCTTGGTTGGTGACCAGAAGAAGCATTTTGACCAAAGATAATTTGCTCAGAAAAGGATGGAAAGGGGCAAAGGAATGTGCATATTGTGGGAAAGATGAAAACATAGATCATTTATTCTTTGAGGGTTCTGCGGCCAGATTGGTCTGGAGCCTGATCAAATGTGATTTAGATCTTAGAACTACCCCAGTAAATACCAATGATTACTTGGGGGGTGGCTAAAAACTTTTAAGAAACCAGAGAAAAAAATAGTCTTGGTAGGAAGTTCTACTATATTCCCGGCTCTCTGGAAACGCAGAAATGATATTATCTTCAGATCTAAAAAGATATATGATCCAATGATTTTCATTCGACTTATGTGCAACTGGATTGTTGATTGGTCGGTTTTGTAGAGACAAAAGCCGAAGGAAAAAATACTGCAGCTGGGAGCAAAACTAATCGAGTGGGTGGCAAGTGAGGTATACAAGGCGACGCAGGGGTGGAGACTGGGGATTCAGTGACCGGAAGGATGAGGCCAACGAAGAAGATAAAAGGCCTCCTCTCTCTGTTTTTCATCTTGTAATCTTGAACTTGTGGAAGAATAACTCTGGCAAAATGGATGTAAGGCGATGCATCTCTTTTGTATTCCCATGCGGCAGGGTAGATAGTAGCTTCATCGTAGTTTCAATTGGGCGTTGGAAGAACCTGATGGTGCTGGACGGGACCCCTTTTGGTGTGCGTGTGCTTGCTTTTGGTTTCACTAATGAAATCGGAGGGAAACCTCTTTCATTCAAAAAAAATGTTTGCTTGTCGGCTTTCTTTAGTATTGAACCGCCGTTTTTGTGTATTCTGATGTGTTTAGTCTACGTAATTTATGTCGCCACACGCGAAGATTATGTGAGCTACCCGTATAATTTCACATATATTATATGCGGTATTTCGCGGGACGCCGGCAATGTTGTCCCACTTGCACGCTGAGGCATTAAGAACTCTGGCGGTTCGTGTCGAGCACGCTGACTAGCGTTGCCGGCCGCGACGATGCATAGCTCTCCAGGACGCATCAGAAAGCAAAGCACCCCAGGACTCAGCAGAAGTGCACAGCGCCGGTGGCCGGTTAGCCTACGTAAGCGTCAGCGCATCAGGGCTCCATCTTTACTACCAAGCACAAGGCGGCTACAGAAATCATCACCACTTTCATGCGGACGATGCTCCGCCATCACCACCGACGCCGACTCCCTTCGATCAAGTCAACGACTGGTTCAATGCCGACTATACGGAAGAGGAGGTGGCGACTACCATCGACGAGGTGTTGCCCCTCCATGATCCGGCAAGGATTGGGCTAAACGCGGGCGAGAAGACGGAGATGGTGCGCCGTTTGGTTCATCGGAGAACGTCGTCGGCGGCGGCCAAGCCTTGGAAGGGCCCTATACCGAAGGTATGTCTTCCTAATCTGACAGTCTTCGAATTAGTTCGGCCGGAGTCATGGATCTTTGTTAAGAGAAAGAAGAAGGATCGCCGGACGGCGGCCAGATCGCCGCCAGCGGCACATGCTGTTGGAATAATCCAAACACATGGTAGTTATGCATGATTAGTACAAAGGGTGATCAACATTGCCGGTTCATTAGTTTAGGTAAGTTTGAGAGTACTGCGGTTAGGTGTCCATATTGGCTTGCCTCAAGGTCACGTACGTACGAGTACTAGTCCGTGATGGTTAGGTAGCGTGTCGTGATAGGACAAGTAGTCCGTATAGGTTTGGAGAAAGGAGTCCAAGGCCGGTGGCGTGAGTCAGGTTGTGCGTGTATATAAGCACAGCCAAGGCTATGAGATTTGTAACATCATGAGTTGACAGAAAATAGAAATAAAGAGGAAGAAAAAAGGGCACGACAAGGGCCCTTTGGCTATCAGTTTTTGTGTGCGCGTGTGTTCGTGTGATTTTATGTGATCGATCCTGAGGGCGAATTTCCAACAATTGATATCTAGAGCAAGGTCGCGGTGAAGCTGTGCTTGCCCCGGGGTGGCGACCCGACTAGCGCCTCGGGGCAAGCGATATTGTCGTTGGGTGGTGCAACGACGAAGAAGAGCGGGCGATACGACCGCTGGATGGTGCAGCGAAGGGGAGAAGCGGGCAATTGTTGTTCGAGCGGCGACAAGAAGGATCAGGCAGTTGTCGTTCGGCGGAGCGGTGACATGAAGGCGGCAAGGACGCCGTCGCAAGCGAGACGTCCGGTGATTGTCGTTCTTCGAAACGACGTGGATGAGGTTGACGGGAGCGGTAGTGCCGAGGTGCGGTGCTAGAAGATCTTGTCAAGATCGTCGTTTGGGGGGAGCGAGGAAGAGGCGACAAAGTTGCGAGCTGTCGTCAAAGTGTGCACAGGAGTTCTTGTTAGGTGCGTCCAAGAGCTCGGGTATGTGAATCTTCTGCTGCAGTTGAGATGCGTCACTGGCGGAGTAGAATTGTAAGCGAGCGCGGGCGGAAAAAGGAATGTGTGCCTTGCGTTTCTGTTCGTAGTCGTGGAGTTCCGGCGAGTTCATATACGGTGGAGATGAGTTGCATGTATACGGCGAGTTGTGTTGCCGCTGGACAGGAGCTGTCGTTTGATAAGATGTGGCATCGGTGACAATGAGAAAGATAGAAGATGTGGCGGGTGAATAGATGTGTCTTCCCGTGCTCAAGCAACCGACGAGAAGATGAAGATCAACGTGAAGATGGACGCGCACCAGTTAAGTCGAGTTCCTGCATGAGGCTATGTGTTTAGTCTGCATGTAGCATGCTAAGATGTGACAGCGTGGCTGGTAGTCCGGATAATCGTTGGTTACAGTCTACAAGTCGGCATGAAAAAGTTAATGATGAAGTTATCACCATCATCGCGAAAAGAGAGAATCGGTCCGGTAAGTCGCGTCACCGGAGGCAACGGCGTGGCAAGATGAACAAGTTGTCGTCTGCGTGTCTCGTCGGGTAAAAGGTCGAATGTTTGGATTAGGGAGTGAATGTTGGAATAATCCAAACACATGGTAGTTATGCATGATTAGTACAAAGGGTGATCAACATTGCCGGTTCATTAGTTTAGGTAAGTTTGAGAATACTGCGGTTAGGTGTCCATATTGGCTTGCCTCAAGGTCACGTACGTACGAGTACTAGTCCGTGATGGTTAGGTAGCGTGTCGTGATAGGACAAGTAGTCCGTATAGGTTTGGAGAAAGGAGTCCAAGGCCGGTGGCGTGAGTCAGGTTGTGCGTGTATATAAGCACAGCCAAGGCTATGAGATTTGTAACATCATGAGTTGACAGAAAATAGAAATAAAGAGGAAGAAAAAAGGGCACGACAAGGGCCCTTTGGCTATCAGTTTTTGTGTGCGCATGTGTTCGTGTGATTTTGTGTGATCGATCCTGAGGGCGAATTTCCAACACATGCGGTTGTCTCGCCCGGAATTTCGGGCCTCGGGATCGCAGCCGAGCGAGAGCGCCGTTTGAATTTGCTGCTTGGTCGAGAGAGGCCGAATCAATTTGCTCTTGGGCAGAGTCAGGTTGGGCCGGGGTTAGATGGGTATGAGGCCCAGATTAACCCGGTGTCAACCCGGCTTTGCCTAGGGGAGGACCGGTGCGACGTGGGTGCGGTGGACGGGCCGGGATTGGCTGCGTATGCGGCCCAGGTGGATCCGGTCATGATCGCAACTTAGGGCGAGGAAGGATCCTCAGTTCGATCGACGTACCGTACCGCGTCTTCCCCAGTTAGGGTTCTACGTCACCGGAGTCTGAACCTTCGTACGGTTGGGGATGGATGGGCTCGGCGTATACCCCCGCTTGGGGCGATGGAGGGTCTCGGTGGAGCCGTGCCGCCGGGGAAGAAAACTGGGACTGGTCGCCTCGGGGCTGCGACGCCGTAGGGCGCGGGCGGTGGCCGTGGCGCGGTGCCGCCGCCAGCTTCCGGGACTGGGGCTGCGCCGCCGTTGGCCGCGGGCAGTGGCCGCGGTGCAGTGCCACCTTTGGCCCCTGGGACTGGCCATGGGGGGCACCTCCACCGGTCCTGCCTGCTGGTCGAGGTGCGGAGGCGGTCGGTACGGCTACGGGCCGTGGTGGTGTGTTGCCCGGTCCCCGACCGCCGGCCCCTGCTCCTACGGGTCTCCGTCCACCGGCGCCGGCAGCAGCCGCCGCCACGGCCGACTGCGCCGGGGCAGATGACCGGGCAGCAGCCGAGGCCGGCCCCGCCGCCTCACCTTGTCGCCAAGCCCCCGCAGAACAGGGTCGGGACGGTGCAGACGCAGGCACTGCCGCCGCCACAAGTTTCTGCTGTGCCCCGGGGTCAGTGGGGTGATGATGGTTTCAATGCGTATGCAGTTGGTAAGCACTGTGGGTCCTCGTCGACGGGCGTGGTCGGGGCTATGCTTGGCAGAGCTATGGCTCGGCGGAGTGACCGCTCATGGGGCCCCCAGGAGGCTTTGTCGACGGGCGGCCATCGTGGTGGCCGTGAGGGTCGAGGTGGCAGGTACCACCCACGACAGCCTCCTCCGCCTGTTGTCCATCAGATGGTGGTTGACGGGACTGTTGAGGAGCAGGTTTTGTCAGGTCAAGCTATGGAGGTGGTCTTGGCGCTAGCCACTGCTGAGATTCCCGGAATTGAGGTCGGGTTGACAGCGTCAGTAGAGGCTACTGACAGGACTGAGTCTGATAGGGCGTCCAAGTGGGCGCATAAGAAAGAGAAAATGTTGTGCTATGGATGTGGTGGAAAGGGACATTTTATTGCTGAGTGCGTGGCTGAGCTTTGTAGCACTTGTGGCAAACCGGCACACAATACAGGGGACTGTCCATTTTTGCGATATCAGGCACCATCTCGAATGATGTATGGAGTGTACTGTGCTGAACTTACGTTCTTTGAATCTCCTACGAAGATGGAGGTTCCTGACGAGACCTTGAGTTTGACGACTGGGTTAGTCAAAATTACCAGAGAAGAGGTCTCTGAGGCACAGATTATACAGAGGCTCAAGGATTTAGCTCCAAGTGATTTCCAGTGGGAGCTTGTTAGTTTCGAGGACAAACTGTTTCGGGTTGAGTTCCCGTCAGATGAGGATCTTCAGAGACTTCTATGTTTCGGGATGTGCAAGGTGCGGGGTACTGATTGTGTGCTTGAGTTTCATGAGTGGAAGAGGATTGAGCCTACGGGCAAGCCTCTGACTCGGGTTTGGCTGCGGTTCTCTAGGGCTCCCTCGAAGCCGATGCAGGATGCCCGGGTCGTGGCTAGTTTGGGTATTATGGTAGGAAGACTAGAGCGAGTGGATATGGACTTTACCAGAGCTCACGGGATAGCCCGATTACTGGTTAGTGTGTTGGATATCGAGTACATGCCTGAGGTGGTCAAGTGGGCATATCGAGCCCAGATCTATAACCTCGTCATTGAGTTTAAGGATGAGAGTCTGTTCGTTGAGGCGGCTAACGGGACTGATACTGATATGCACGAGGGAGATGATAGTTCGGGACTTAAGGAGGGGCCAGTTGTTGACAGTGCACGAGAGTTGTCCACTACGCCGGGTGCCGATTCTCAGACGTTTGGGGATGGGACGGTACCACCTTCTACGGTGCCTACGACTGCTCTTAGATTTGGGTCTTTCGAGCTGGCCTCTGCGCCCCCGAGACTTTGGAGTGAACGGGTGGAGTCTGATGAGGTGTTCGAGCACTCGCTACCTGTTTTGGAGTTCGAGGAGTCTGTGGTTCCTCTTCTTGGGGCGTCTCCGATCTCGGTCAGGACTGAGATGGAAGAGGTCGTTCTCGCAGGAGGGGGTCCGGGGATGGTGATCTCGGATCCCTCCCCTGTGGTCGCGATATCGGAGTTGCAGCTGGCGGTGCCATCTGCTCATGGGGGCTCGGGGCAGGTGGCCTCGGTGCCCTCTTCGGTTCTTACAGTGGTCGAGGTCCCCATGGTGGAGGTTGTTTCTTCGGGAGGGGGGCTGGGGCAACTAGCCCCGGTACCTTCCTCCCCTCTCCTAGGCTGGCATTGCAGGCGGCGGCTTCACTCTCCGGAGAGGGCTCGGGGCAGGTGGCCTCGGGGTCCTCTTCTCTTGGGGCGCCCGGGGGGGCCTGCCCGCCTACGGCGCTGGTGCCTACGGCTGGCCGTAGGGGCCGGGGTGGATGGGGAGCTCGGGCAGGAGGCCTAGGTTCCACCCTCCCCCGGCTTGGTGCACTCGAGTAGAGCCACTCGGGAGGAGGTGATTGTGTTCGGTGGTATTCCGGATCCAGTCTCTGAGGGGTGACGGTTGAGCAGCCGTCTCCAGGACCATCCAGAAGTGGACGACATTCAGCAGCGGTGCACCATGAGGGCAGCCAAGCTTCATGACATGGAGGTCACTACTGGTATGTCGGTCAATACCTCTAATTCTATTTTGCATTTTTCAAATGATGAGATTATCAATAATGCAAATCAGCTAGGAATTTCACTAGGTAGTAATGATAGTGAAACTTCAACCTCGGTTAATGATATGCAGGATTTAGAGGCTGAACGGTCTCTAGAGATGATTCGTAACTTAGCTGCGGTTAAATCTATGAATAATTCCCATATCGATGCTCTGGGGGTCAGGGTGCTCGATAATTTTTGCGCGGATCTTGCTCATCCGTTCCCTGAGCCTGATCAGGAGGAGGATGAGCGTGTAGAGAATGCTGAAGTGTGTACCTCTGAGACTGGTTGTGAGGACCAGCTAGAGAGTTTCAATATTCCTAAACGCAAGTGGAAGCGGAAGATCTACCCGGATTCCGCAGTGTGTAGGAGCGCTCGGATCCGAACAGCTAAAAAAATCCATGACGAGATATGAAAGGAATCTTTTGGAATAGCAGAGGTCTGAAGGACTTGGCTAAAAGAAGGTTTCTTGCTGAGGCTACTATTGAGCATAAGTTGGACTTTATCGCATTGTCGGAAACTGGTAGAGATAACTTTTCGCCACAATTTCTCAATACTTTATCGGGCGGTATTGATTTTGACTGGCATTGTCTACCACCGCGAGGAAGATCGGGTGGGATATTACTCGGAGTTGGATGTGATTCGTTAGAAGTCCGAAGCATGGTCATGGGAGATTTTGCTTTTAAGTTTAGGGTGCAGTTGAAGACCGACGGGTTTAACTCGGCTTTGGTGGCGGTATATGGTGCCGTACAGCCCGAGCTAAAACTGGATTTCTTGGCTGATCTGGTTAGGATTTGCGGTTCTGAACAACTTCCTATCCTGGTGGGGGGTGATTTCAATATTACCAGAAGGCGTGATGAGAAGAATAATGATAATTTTGATGGCAAATGGTCTTTCATGTTTAATACTATCATTGAAAGCCTAGATCTGCGTGAGATAGAGCTTTCGGGTAGAAAGTTTACCTGGGCTAACGCCATGCCAAATACGACATTTGAAAAGTTGGATCGAGTCCTGGCTAGTGTCGAATGGGAGCAGAAATTCACATATGTAACAGTCCAGGCACTTTTGCATGGTATTTCTGACCACGCGCCTTTATTTCTTGATTCTGGGGAGGCCACCCATTTGGGAAATAAAAATGTTTTTTCTTGCGAGCTTGCTTCGTTTGAGAGAGAAGGCTTCTTGGATCTTGTAGCCAGAGAATGGGCTAAGGATGCAGGAGGTAGGACTGCGCTTGAGCGCTGGCACAATAAAATTAGGCATTTGAGAAGTTTCCTACGTGGGTGGGCTAAGCATCTCAGCGGGATTGCTAAGATTAAAAAGGAACAGGTCCTTACGCTTATTCAGTCCCTAGATGTAAAAGCAGAAACCATGATCCTGCCAGCCTCGAAGCTTCATGCCAAGCTTGACGCGGAGATGAGGCTGAAAGAGATCCTTCATGAGGAAGAATTAAAGTGGGCGCTCCGGGCAAAGGTCCGAAGAGTTGTCCAAAGGGACGCGAACACACAATTTTTCCACATGATCACTAATGGTAAGCATAGAAAGCAGAGGATTTTTCAGCTTGAACAAGATGAGGGAACGATTCTTGGTCAGGAAAACTTAAAGCTATATATTACTGAGTATTACAAGCAGCTATTTGGGCCTCCAAAGGATAAGTGTGTGTCGCTGGATGAGTCTAGGATTGAGGATGTGCCTCAACTTACGGTTGTTGAGAATGATATTTTAGCTGCTCCTTTTTCTGAGAAAGAGGTGTTTGAGGCGATTTCCCAGATGAAGAATAATAAAGCTCCTGGCCCGAATGGTTTCCCGGTAGAGTTTTATAAGAAGTGTTGGCATATTATTAAAGGAGATCTGTTGTCGTTGTTCAATGATTTATTCTCTGGCCAGCTTCACCTTTTTCAGCTGAATTTTGGAACGATAACCCTTCTTCCCAAGAAGACAGAGGCAGTGAGAATTGAGCAATTTCGGCCTATCTGTCTTCTTAATGTTAGTTTCAAAAAAATTACCAAGGTCGGGACGAATAGGCTCACACAGATTGCGCATACTGTGGTGCAGCCTACTCAAACTGCTTTCATGCCGGACAGGAACATCCTCGAAGGGGTTGTGGTCCTTCATGAAATGCTCCATGAGATTCACACTAAAAAACTTGATGGAGTTGTTTTTAAGGTGGATTTCGAGAAAGCGCACGATAAAGTCAAATGGCCTTTGCTACGCATGAAGGGTTTTGATGAAGCTTGGCGACACCAAGTTGAATCTTTCACGCAAAAAGGGAGTGTTGGAATTAAAGTGAATGACGATATAGGTCATTATTTCCAGACACACAAGGGCCTAAGGCAAGGTGATCCAATGTCTCCTATTCTGTTCAACGTCGTCGTTGACATGTTGGCAATCTTGATAGGTAGGGCAAAGGAGGCTGAGCAAGTGGGTGGCTTGGTGCCTCATCTAGTTGATGGTGGTGTGTCTATCCTGTAGTACGCTGATGATACAATCATTTTTATGGAGCACGACTTGGCAAAAGCGAGAAATATGAAGCTGGTGTTGTGCTTATTTGAGCAATTGACCGGTCTGAAGATTAACTTCCATAAAAGCGAGCTGTTCTGTTTTGGTAGAGCCAAAGAGGAACAAGATGCATATAAGCAATTGTTTGGATGCGAATTGGGAGCACTACCTTTTACTTACCTAGGTATTCCCATTCACCATCATAAGTTGACAAACAGAGAATGGAAGTGTATCGAGGATCGGTTTGAGAAGAAACTGAGCTGCTGGAAGGGCAAACTCATGTCTTATGGAGGCCAATTGATTCTTATTAATTCGGTGCTCACGAGTATGCCTATGTTTCTTTTGTCCTTCTTTTAAGTCCCAGTTGGAGTTAGGAAAAGGCTGGACTTCTATCAGTCCCGTTTCTTCTGGCAGAGTGATGAACTTAAGAGAAAGTACCACTTAGCCAAATGGGATATCATCTGCCGACCAAAAGACCAAGAGGGTCTTGGTGTTGAGAATCTTGAAGTTAAGAGCGGATGCCTTCTCAGTAAGTGGCTATATAAGTTATCAGCGGATACTGAGGCAACTTGGGTGCAGATTCTTCATAGCAAGTATCTACACTCTAAGACTTTGTCGCAGGTGATAGTGAGACCCACTGATTCGCCATTTTGGAAGGGGCTTATGAGACTCAAAGCTACTTTATTTAATAGAACAAAGTTTATTATCGATAATGGCAATAACACTCGCTTCTGGGAGGATACTTGGCTGGGAGAAACGCCGTTGGAGCTTCAATATCCGTCGTTGTATCGTATTGTGTAGCGACGTGATGCTCTGGTTGCAAGAGTTTGCAGTCCACTCCCCTCAATATTCAGTTTAGGAGGATGCTTATTGGTGACCGGTGGGAAGCATGGATTCATCTGGTGAGTAGACTGATGGAGGTTCAGCTCACTCATTAGCCCGATCAGTTGTGTTGGAAGCTTACTAGATCTGGTGAATTCACAGTCAAGTCGATGTACATTGATGTCATCAACTCTAGTGCTATTCCTAGTTCCAAACATGTTTGGAAAGTCAAGGTTCCTTTAAAAATCAAAGTGTTTATGTGGTTTGTACATAAACAAGTCATCTTAACGAAAGATAATTTGGTTAAGCGCAACTGGACAGGCTCTACTAGGTGTAGTTTCTGTGATCAGGATGAAACTATCAAGCATCTTTTCTTTGATTGCCCGTTGGCGAGGGTGTTGTGGTGCTCGGTGCAAATTTCCTTTAACATTACTCCTTCGAATTTGGTCAGGTCGTTATTTGGAATGTGGCTTGCTGGGATAGAGTCCAAAACAGCTAGACAAATTCGCGTAGGAGCATGTGCGTTGTTATGGGCAATTTGAAACTGCAGAAATGATTTGGCTTTTAATAGAACAACAACTATTCATTTTTTACATGTTTTATTCTGGGCTACTGCGCTAATCCGTATGTGGTCCTTACTCACTCTGACGGAGACCAGGAAGCGTTTGGTTACTGGATCTATCCGGTGGGAGATGGTAGCACGGGATATCTTCAACCGGTTTGGATGACGGTCATGTAATAGGATAGGTGATTAGTTTACCTATCTTTCTTATGCCAGCCGGTTGTGGCTTTTGGGCCTTTTTGATTTTGGCTTTGTAGCTCTTTGTGAGCCAGCCTCTTATTTATTTGCAGACTGCAAGACATTGTTCAACTACTTTATTTATTTATAAATGTGGCCATATGCATCGTTCTGATGCAGAGGCCGGCGAGTCTTTCCTTTTCGAAAAAAAACTATCATCATCATCATCATCATTTATTTATTTATTTCGAAAGGAGGCAAAAGACTTGCCTCATTCATTAATTAAGAGGGAAAAAGGAGTTTAATGTTTGTGTTATAACACCCATCATGTTACAACACCACTACAAAAGGCCTACTCTCGCAGCGTGATGGATCCCAATTTGCGTGATGGATCCCTTCTTTGCACCCGCAGTGACCCATGTTTGAGCCTCCATCTTGATGTTAGCTAGTAGAACCGTCGGCGGGGCACTCTTGAGTTGGAAGATGTTAGCTAGTAGAACCATCAGCGGGACACTCTGGAGTTGGAAGATGCAAGCGTTCCTTTCATTCCAGATTGTCCACGAGGCGAGCATGGAGAAGGTAGCCATGTCCTTCCTATTCGGTATGGTAGAGTCAGAGAGCCCGATCCACCTCTCTTTGGTTGATCGTGCCAAGTGCCAAGTAGAAGTGTTGATGCTTTCGAGCCGGAGCCAATCTTTTATCATTTCCTGAAGTCTAGTAGTGTAGGGCATTTAAAGAGGAGGTGGTCGATGGATTCTTGCACGTGCTTGCAAAGAGGACAAAGCCCGCGATTGGGCCATCCCCGGTTGGCCAAATGGTCAGCAGTCGATACCCTATTTTGCATGGCCAAACACGTGAAAAATTTGACCTTGGGCGGGGCCCATGCGTTCCACACCGCAAGCTCCATGGGTGAGCGGATGATGCCAAAATATTGGGCCAAGTAGGCAGACTTGGCAGTGTATATCCCGCTCTCTGTGTGTTTCCACACAATGTCGTCTTCATCGTGCACCTCAAGAGGAAGTCGCGAATGGTGGACCAAAGCTCAATAAATTGTCGAAGATGTTCGAAGGTGAAGTTGGGAATGATCTTAATCTTGCGAACCCAAGCATCATCCTGGAGGGCTTCCCGAAGTTTCCATGTCTTCCGAGAGATCATCATCATCATCACCACTGCCATCACCATCGTCATCCACACCCTTATCATTATAACCTTAATTAGGAACCCTAGTGGGTCTTCTTGTGTGTTATTTGTATCATTCACTCATGTTTGTCATCATCCCACCGTGGCCCACCCAGAAATTTTGGCCAAAAATGAATTAGGGATGTTTGGTTGCAAGGGACTAGACTTTTTTGTGGGCCAGGGAGTAAAGAAAAAAGACCCTTCAATATAGTCTTTTTCTAGTTCACGTAAAAAAAGTTCCTCCTGTTTGATACATAGGGACTAAAAGGGACTTTTTCTAGTGTAGTCCCTATAACCAAACACCTCCTTAATACTCCTATATCATATACTCGGTCAACCAAGACAAGACAAGGTCCAAGAAGATCGTGCGTGCCTCCTCTTTTCTTTTTATACTCGTGGATGCCTCCCTCGTGTATACGATGCCTCACGTAACCACCGATGCGCTAATTTTGGTGCTAATCCTAGTACGCCTAGGATATCGGGAATGAGGGAGTACAATTCTGTTTCCACAGCTAGCCCAGTCTATATATACTTTTTCCTACACGAGGGACGAGTGCCTCAAATCGGGATCCCGAACTCAGGCCCCAGCCTCCAGCGGTCGCCGGCGCCGCCCGCACCGCGCCGGCCCCTCGCGCCTCACCTCCTCCACCTCCGAACCCCCCTGCCTGCCTCCCCTCGCCGGCAGGTTGCCCGTCGCAGCTCGGTCCCGCGCCCGCGCCACCAGAGACAGCACGGCGAGCACCAGAGCAGCCTACAAGGAGTTGGTAAGCCGGCTTCCGCACCTTTATATTATCGACTGCCTGATGCCCTGCTGTATGTTGTTGTGCCCGGCTGCCCCCATTTTTGCCCTAAAATCCCCAATGCCCAAGCCCAAGTGTTACATTACTTGTTTTATTTGTTATTGCGTTGCTGATATTTTGGGAAATCACAACTTATTTCTGTTTTTTTTTTGCTTGTGTTTGTTGTAGTTGTAGAATCACGCAGATTCTAAACTTACGACTGAACTAAAATGTTCTGAACCAATTGGATGTTCATATGTGCGATATTTTTCTTTTTGACAGGTACGCCCACCATTCGGTTTCCTTCTGCTATGCCATGCATCGAGCAGTTTTATCACCTCCACTCTTCTATTTTGTGTCAATTCACTAGTTTCTTATGCTAGTTTGGTGTTACTTATGTTGTACAATTGTCAAAAATGAAGAGACTATTTTGTTTACCTAAGACTGTTGTTTCTTCCCAACTACTATTTGTATTTGCTAACTTTAAACATATTATTTGGTGAGCCATAATATTTATTGTAAAACCTATTTATGTTGTTCTTTTCGGTAAGACTGTGTAGTATATTTGATGCTGATATTTTTTTATATGGCACAGGAACTCCGAAATTTTCTGCTTTGCCATTGCCACCGAAAGCCATGCCGATGTTGCATCGAGTGCGGCCTCGCACGTATGGCGGCGAGGACCGCCTTAGCGTGCTCCATGATGATCTGATCCTCCTCATAGTAAGCAGGCTGGACACCCGAACAGTGCTTTTCATGGCTGTCCTGGCCAGGCGATGGGTTCGCATCCCCCGCGAGCTGTCGGTGCTCGACTTCAGGGTGAGCGACATACTCCCGCCGGAGTACGAACGGACCGTCGCCCTTCACCAGCGCAACTTGCCGCGTGACACCACTTTGGCCGGGACACTTGACGGTCTCAAGGCGCGATACGAGATTGACACAATCAGGTCATTCATTCACCAACGGAATCACGAGCTTGGAAGCAGACAATGGCCATGACCGGCGCGTGAAGACCCTCCGTCTTGAGTTTTTTCATACATACACTAGCATCTGTGTGGACCGCCTGATCAATGTTGCGGTCGGCGCATGGGGGGTGGAAGATCTGGAGGTTGTCGTCAGGCAATCGTCTGGTTATGATCCGACGCGGACATACAGCTTCCCTCACAACTTCCTCAACTTCCGGTCTTGCCTTCGCACCCTGACGCTGGGCAAGTACTGTGCATTGCCACCGCTGCATAGCTACAACACGCTCACCAAGCTCATCATGCGTGACATGTCTGCTTCCACGCCCGTTGCCATGTATGAGATGGTGTTCAACGACTGCACCGGGCTGCAAGTGCTTCACCTCATGTTCTGCTGCTGTGCACATACCACTCTAGTGGTGGATGCGCCGTGTTCACGTATCAGGGAGCTCGTCCTCGAAGAGTGCTCGTTTTTTGTGATCGAGCTGCGCGACCTCCCAATGCTTGTCCGTCTGGCGTGCTGCCTAACCGACACTTCAAAGATTCTATTTGGCTCAGTTCCGAGCCTCATGGACACTAACCTCTCATTCTCTCTAGAGGATGATAGTAAAGTGGCGGCACGGTGGATAGATGAGTTCGACTCATTCCTCGGTATGTCCCCCACCATGACGAACCTTGTCATCCGATTTATTGGGCGGAGAACATGGATTCGGCCCAGTCATCTAGAGAGGAAGTTGCCGCACCTGAAAAAGCTCCTTGTCGCTGACATGCCTTCAAATTGGGATATCTCATGGACACGTGGCCTCCTCATGGCCTCGACATTTCTCGAAGTCCTGCACATCCACGTGCCCCACTCAGAAACGGAGCCAGATTGCCTGCGTGGGATGAATTGGTCGAAATCACGCAATGAGCTTCGGCACCATCACCTCAAGGAGCTGGTCGTGATTGGATTCACGCAGTGTAACATATGGCTTCTGAAGTATGTTGTGAGGGTGTGCACATCGTTGCAACGCATTGTTTTCTGAAGGATGGCCATGTTCTGTACATCGGACTCTGGGATTGGCGAATGGTCGGGCATCAAACATGTCCATGGAGCGATGATGAGAAAATGGTGGTGAGAAGAATGATGAAAAAATTTGGGCTCAGGCCTCTTCCTGAACTGATCTTGGGATGATCTCTTTATTTGCTCTGATGTACACATTGTTATTGAACCTAGAGGGATCTTGTGATCGATGGGAAAATATGTTTGTCCTCAGTTTAGTTTCACTCGATCGATGTCCATTTTCCAGTTCTCAAACTAAATAGTAGTATAGTTTGTGGGAGTAGCACCAAGAGTATGCCAACATCCTTGGACGCCTGCAATCTCAAGCTTAAATGGTACGTGCAGGGCCAAGTAACTCCACAGCCACGTACTACAAACATGCCTCATCACAGGCACTCAGGGACTGCAGGCACCAGTTCATATCATCCTGGTGCTGTGTATGCTTAATCTGATGGCAACATTCATGATCATCAACCGGCAGTGGTGGAGCCAACATGTGAACAATGGGTGTACATAGACCAGTAAAATACTTTTACTCAAGTTTATTTATGTATAGTGTTATATACATGAATTATACCTAAGTATACAAGCATTTTGCCAAAATAGTGGGTATACATTTGTACACCCAAGTCCTCAACTAGCTCCGCCCATGTCAACCGGTCCATTTTATACCTGTCCAAGCTGAACAAGACTCTGAGATCAGTATGTTCGCAGCACTAGGATGTAGCTTGTCGGCATTTTTGATCTGTCGTCGTATCTTAGTGCAGCATGCAATTTCACGCAATAACTTTGTCTCTAACTTGTCATTTGAGAACCACCAATCACATGTACCATCTCAAGTTTACTTTGCTGTTTTACAATATTCGTCAACTGAGATGTATGCTTTCACTAGTAGAAAACAGGGCTATCGTTCGGGCCTGGCCAGCCCATTAGTCCCGGTTCCTCACGAACCAGGACCCATGGGGGGTATTAGTCCCGGTTCATAAGCCCAGGGGGCCGGCCGGGGCCTCGAGGGCATTGGTCTCGGTTCGTCTGGATCCATTTGTCCCGGTTTTAGGAACGAACCGGCACCAATGGGCCGCGCTCCTGGCCCACAGCCATTGGTACCGGTTCATGCCTTGAACCGGTATAGAAGGGGTGGCTTTAGTTTCGGTTCGTGCCACAAACCAGGACAAATAATTTTTCTATATATACCCATCGCGGCGGCAGAGCACTCTATAGTGCTCTGTTTTTTCAAGCTGACGAGGGGAGGGCATTTGGGTGCTCTCGTTCACCCCCTATGCACATGAGGTGTTCGATGAAATGCCCGAGCCACACTAGTTAATCGTTCTCCTCTCGAAACTCGACCTCCGAGCTCCATTTTCCCCGAGATTTGTCTAGATTTAGCGGTCCGTCACGTCCCGTCCCCGTCTTCACCGTCGTCGATCGCCCGTGCCGATCTCGTCGCCGGCACCACTGTGGTGAGCCTCTTATTCTTATCTTCTTTCTGAAAGAAAAAAAATTCTTACTTCAGATAGATACTTGTCTAATTTTCTTACTTTTATTATTCCTTGTTATTATATAGTGCGATGGTTTTGGTATCCGTCCCCGTCGGCCCTCGTCCTGTCTATGATTCAGATGTGATATATATTGTATTTTCATAACTATTTGGTTCATTTATTGTTTATGACAATTATGCCAACCAATGTGACATGTATTTTATTTATCTAGGAGGTTGTTGAACCAGAAATTCCAACCTACCTATTGTCGAGAGGTTAAATTTAGTTGAAGAAGAAAAAATTATTTGAAGGAAATAATAAGAAAAATTGAGGAGGAGAAGATGATATTGGAGTTGCATGTTGCGGATGTTGTCGATGATCACAATATCAAGATGGATGCAATGCGGTTGAAGATTAAAAATATTAGAAAATATGACATTCATACCGAGGCTTGCTATCATTATGCAGTTGGATCAATTGTTACCTTGGTTGCGATTATGATCGCATTTGTTGTTGCATTGAAATGTTTTACATAATTTTAATGTATGGTTTAATTAGATGCTCTGGAGAGCTATATGTTGTTCAATGAGAACTACGTATGTACTTTGGTTTTAATGTGATGTTGAACTTCTATTAATGATGATATGTGGGTGAAATGATGATACCATGCCAACTTGGAACCTTTTCAGAGTTCATTTCAAATGCTTTTCAATTTCATGGTCTTATAGCTCAAAATACTCAGTAAATGCATGAAAAATAACAAACGTAGTCAGAAATGATTGTAAATTGATGATGTGCTTTGAATGATGCATTTTGAACACAGAAAAACTATGGAGTTCAAATAAGTTCAAAAAAATGAAATCCCTTTGTAACTGACGAGTTTCCGTATGAAACCCTGATACTTCGAAAGAGATTGTCCGTTTTGTACATGAAGTGTATCCAGTTTTTGCCGTAACCCTCTCTACTTTCTCGCACATGCTACGTGGGTGAAATGATGATACCATGCCAACTTGGAACCTTGTCAGAGTTCATTTCAAATGCTTTTCAATTTCATGGTCTTATAGCTCAACATAATCAGTAAATGCATGAAAAATAACAAATGATGTCAGAAATGGTTTTAAATTGATGATGTGGCTTTGAATGGTGCATTTTGAATACATAAAAACTATGGAGTTGAAATAAGTTCAAAAAAATAAAATCCCTTTGTAACAGATGAGTTTCCGTATGAAACCCTGATACTTCGAAAGAGATTGTCCGTTTTGTAGACTAAGTGCATCCAGTTTTTGCCGTAACCCTCTCTACTTTATCACACATGCTATGTGGGTGAAATGATGATACCATGCCAACTTGGAACCTTTTCAGAGTTTATTTCAAATGATTTTCAATTTCATGGTCTTATAGCTCGAAATAATCAGTAAATGCATGAAAAATAACAAATGAAGTTAGAAATGGTTGTAAATTGATGATGTGGATTTGAATGGTGCATTTTGAACACAGAAAAACTATGGAGTTCAAATAAGTTCAAAAAAATGACCCTCTCAACTTTTTAGCACATGCTTTGTGGGTGAAATGATGATGCCATGCCATCTTTCAACCTTTTCAGAGTTCATTTGAAATGCTTTTCAATTTCAAGGTCTTATAGCTCAAAAAACCTAGTAAATGCTTTTATAAAACTCTAATAGCAAAAGGAATCAACTAAAAAGCTTTTATGAACCTCTAGTATTTTTTAAACTAAAATTATATAAAAATTATGCAACTAAAATTATCAAAGTATTTTCTGTTCAAAACATGAAAAGAAGAAAGAATTATCATAAAGATTTTTTTGTTAGAAACTTTAGTAGCAAAAAGAATTTTCATAAAGATTTTTTTGATAGAAACTAAAATAACAAAATCTGTTTTTCAATATAATGATAAAACGCAGTAATATTAAATAGCAGGAAAAATAATCACTCAAAATATATTTTTATAGTGAAGTTATTCACAAACTAGTGATTCACACAAATTTCAAAGAATTAAAATTTAAACTATTCAAATTTGGAAACTAATGGAGTAACAGAAAGATTATAATTATTCTGAGCTAAAAGCAAAAAGAATAAAAAAATAAAGCAAAAATGAAAAGAAAATAAATAATTCAAAAACAAAAAAAATACTGGAAAAAAAATAGAAAAATGCTGCTTAATGGGCCACAAGGCCTGCATACGACTAGAAACCCATCTGTACATGGGACAGGATGCAGGCCCGCATGCCCAATAGGCCCAACACGGCAGTGACAAGGGTAGGCAACTAATGTCTGCATATTAGAGAGGAGCTCAGCACCTGAGCTGCAACGCAGCTTATAAACAAGTGCTGAGCTCTCTCAGCTAGCGAGGTGGGACTAAACTTCCCACCGCACCGCGCCAGCACAAGGCCTTTGGTCCCGGTTGGTGCCATCAACCGGGACTAAATGTCTGCATTGGTCCCGGTTCGTGGCACCAAAATTTACCAATGACCCCCCTTTAGTCCCGGTTGGTTCCACCAACCGAGACTAAAGGCCTCTGCTTCCCGCCCTTTGGGCTGCTGAAAAGAGGCCTTTGGTCCCGATTGGTCGCACCAACCGGGATTGGTCGCACCAACCGGGACTAATGCTCATTTTTAGTCCCGGTTCGTGGCACCAACCGGGACTAAAGGCTTTTCTATATAAGTTCACACTTAGGAAATTTTCACTCTCATCTCGCAGTTGCCGCCCCGACGACGCCGACGACATCGACGTCGCCAGGCTGCCCCGACGCCGCGAGGCTGCCCTGACGCCGCCTACCGCCCCCGCCGTTGCCGTTGTCGTCGCCCCTGCCGTCGCCCACGCCCTCGCCGTCGCCCGCTCCCCTGCCCCGACGCGCGCCGCCCCAGCCCGCCCCCGTCGCCGCCCCCTACCCCGAGCGCGTGCCCACTGCCCCTTCACCGTCCTTGCCGCCGACCCCGCGCTCCTCGTCACCTTGGTCC